>NC_135819.1:22724680-22917180 GCF_964213995.1 Mustelus asterias
CCCTGGCGCTGTGAGGCAGCAGTGCTAACCACTGTGCCACTGGCTGAAACCACTTTGGCACGGATTCTTTGGAAACTTTCCCCTCCCTGCATTCAATGGGGAACAGTTGGATGGAGTGGGAATGGCTCTCGGCGGGGGGGGGGGGGGGGGGGGGGAGTGTGGGTGGTGGGGGACACGTCACATTCACCCTTAGCCGGTGCAAAAGCTGCCAACATCAGCCAGCCGGCCGGCCCCCACTGCACGCTGAGAGTGAGGGGACTGAAACCAACAACATTGATTCAAAGCCACTCAAACCTCCCTGAGAGACGCGACTCAACAATGCCCCCTGTCGTCCCAGCTCTCGCAGCAGAGAGCTGAGATCCAGTTCACCCTGCAAACCGGCAGCGAGCTCCCTGCACACATCCCCAAATCATTCCCAGTTAGCCCCAGCTGCCCTCTCTCTTCATATTCGGAACGCACTCAGAGGCACGGGGTTGCATTTTTAATGTTTTACTTTCCGCCTCTCTCTCGTTGCCCGCGACGATTAGAATGATGAGGTTGTTCTTCGAAGGGGAAAAACCTTTAATTGAACAAGGCATTGTTCTGAAATCAGTCCGTACTTTCAAAGCTGCGGGGCAAAGCACTGGGCAGAAATCAAGCCAGACTATCTAATTAAATGTCACATTTTGCAGATTAAAACAAGCTGAACGCAATCCCGAGCTTCATATCCTGTATTCAAGGTGCTCAGCTGTATTAAGAACACCCCCCCCCTCCCTTCCCCGCCGCCCCACTCCTCACCATGCAACCTGCTCAATACTGTGAGTGGAAAGTCACTATTGCACGCAGTTGAGATCATAGAGTCCCGACAGAGTCCCGACTCTGCCCCAAGTCTCCAACCGAGCATCCTCCCGAGGCCCATACCCCCTTGCCCTATTCCCGTAACCCCATGTATTTACCCCACTGATCGCTTTAACTTACACATCTTTGGACACGAAGGGACAATTTAGCATGGCTAATCCACCTAACCTGCACATTTTTGGACACTAAGGGCGGAATGTTCCAGCCACGCTCGCCCCAAGATCGGAAAATCCCACCCAAGGTAATGGACCTTTGAATGGTCCGTGTCCCACCCGCCACAATTCCCACAGAGGGCGGGAAGGAATAATTCCATCCTAAGGGGCAATTTACCATGGCCAATCCACCCAATCTGCACATCTTTGGAGTGTGGGAGGAAACCGGAGCACCCGGAGGAAATCCACGCAGACACGGGGAGAATGTGCTGACTCCGCACAGACTGTGACCCGAGGCCGGATTTGAACCTGGGTCCTTGGCGAAGTGAGGCAGTGGTGCTAACCCATTGTGCCACCGGTCCGCTGCAATGAAAGGGTTTGTGATGAAGTTTGTGAACATTCCAAATGTATTTGATTTGATCCAGGAAATTAGATAAATATTGTTTCCGACTCGTGGGTCGATGACTAATTGCAGAGGTTCTATGAATATAAATCTGCTTACGTGGAGGAATTCATTAATTTGTGAATATTAACAAAGTGGATCACTGCTGGCACTATTTTTCAAATCATTTTCAGGATTGAGTTGATGCCGGTACAGCGGGTGACAGTTCCTCAGACATCGTTCCCCTGCGATATTGTCACTGAGTCACCTCCTGAGTTGCTGAGACTCATCAGGTATTCTCACCAGTCACAAACCAATCACGCTCAGTCGAATGGATGCCAGTGACTACCAAGGTCAGTCGGAAGGTCAGCTATGAGCGTGTGGGAATGGAGCCGTGAATCATGTGGTGACACAGGAGGCAGTTCAGAGAGGCTTCTCCAGATTGATTCCAGGGATGAAAGGGTTGTCGTCCGAGGAGCGGTTGGATAACTTCAGCTTGTCTTTGCTGGAGTTCAGAATGATTGAGACAGATAAATTTCCGAAGGGGATCGATAAATTGAACGCTGAACAGATCGACCCCTTGTGGGATAGTCTAGAACAAGAGGTGACAGATATACGCCGGAATTTTACCTGCCACGGGGATTGGAGTGGGCGAAGGGCGGACAATGGGAAGGTCCATTGACCTCGGGTGGGATTTCACGGTTTTGGAATGAGTGAGGCCATAAAATCCTGCCAATATCGTGAGAGGAGTTAGGTTCATAGAAACATAGAAACTAGGAGTAGAGTAGGCCATTCGGCCCTTCGAGCCTGCTACGCCATTCATTTTGATCATGGCTGATCACCGAATACAATATCCTGATCCCGCCTTCCTCCCATATCCCTTGATCCCTTTAGCCCCAAGAGCGATATCTAATTTGTTCTTGAAATCACACAATGTTTTCATGTCAACTACATTCTGTGGGAGTGAATTCCACACATTCACCACCCTCTGGGTGAAGAAATTTCTCCTGATCTCAGTTCTAAAAGGTTTACCCCTTATCCTCAAACTATGGCTCCCCCTAGTTCTGGAATCCCCCACCATCCGGAACGTTCTTTCTGAATCTACCCTGTCTAAGAAGGAATGTTCCCAATGGTGAGGGAATAGTTTGAGGTTCACAGCTGAGATGAGGAGAGACTCCTTCTCTCGGAGGGTTTGTGAATCTGTGGAACTCACTGCCCCAGAGTGCAGCGGAGGCAGAATCACTCAACAGGTTCAAGAAAGAGATGGATATGTTTCTGATGAAAAGTAGGATAAAGGGCGATGGGGAGCAGGCAGGAAAGTGGAGTTGAGATCAGGAAAAGATCAGCCATGTTTTGATTGAGTGGCGGAGCGGCTCGAAGGGCAGAATCGCCCACTCCTGCTCCTGATTCCTAGGTTCCTATGCCATCCTGGCTGACACTTATCCTTCAAACAACGTGGCTAGAAATGATTATCTGCATCATTATCACTATCCTGTTTGTGGGATCTTGCTGTGTACAAATTGACTGCTGCTTTTCCTGCCTAACGAACAGTGGCTGCACTTCCAAAAGTACCTTGTCCAATCTGTTGTTTCACAGGATGTGGGCGTCACAGTCTGGGCCAGCATCTATTCCCCATTCCCTAATTGCCCCTTGAGAAGATGGCGGATGAGCTGCCTTCTTGAACCGCTGCATGTGGTGTAGGTACACCCACAGTGCTGTTAGGGTGAGGGTTCCAAGATTTTGACCCAGCGATAGTGAAGGAACGGCCGATACATTTCCAAGTCAGGATGGTGAGTGGCTCGGCGGGGAACCTCCAGGTGATTGTGTTCCCATGCACCTGCTGCCCTTGTCCTTCTAAGTAGGAGTGGTCCTGAGTTTGGAAGATGTTGCTGAAGAAGGCAGCACGGTGGCACAGTGGTTAGCACTGCTGCCTCACAGCGCCAGGGACCCGGGTTCGATTCCCGCCTCGGGTCACTGTCTGTGCGGAGTCTGCACGTTCTCCCCGTGTCTGCGTGGGTTTCCTCCGGGTGCTCTGGTTTCCTTCCACAGTCCGAAAGACGTGCAGGTTCGGTTGATTGGCTGCGCTAAATTGCCCCTTAGTGTCAAGGGGACTAGCAGGGTGAATGTGTGGGGCTACGGGAATAGGGGCTGGGTGGGATTGTGGTTGGCATGGACCCGATGGGCTGAATGGCCTCCTTCACTGCAGTAGGGATTCTGTGAAGGTTTGTCTGAATTGGCCTTCAAACTCTCACGAAAGTTGCATATACACACAAGCCATTCACTCCCTGAAAGGACAGGGATAAAACATTGCAAACACTTTACAAAATACAAAATACTGAGATACAGGCTATTGGACTAGACGGGATTGAGGTTAATAAGGAGGAGGTGTTAGCAATTCTGGAAAGTGTGAAAATAGATAAGTCCCCTGGGCCGGATGGGATTTATCCCAGGATTCTCTGGGAGGCTAGGGAGGAGATTGCAGAGCCTTTGGCTTTGATCTTTATGTTGTCATTGTTGACAGGAACAGTGCCAGAAGACTGGAGGATAGCAAATGTTGTCCCCTTGTTCAAGAAGCGGAGTAGAGACAACCCTGGTAATTATAGACCAGTGAGCCTTACTTCTGTTGTGGGCAAAGTTTTGGAAAGGATTATAAGAGATAGGATTTATAATCATCTAGAAAGGAACAATTTGACTAGGGATAGTCAATACGGTTTTGTGAAGGGTAGGTCGTTCCTCACAAACCTTATTGAGTTCTTTGAGAAGGTGACCAAAGAGGTGGATGAGGGTAAAGCAGTTGATGTGGTGTATATGGATTTCAGTAAAGTGTTTGATAAGGTTCCCCATGGTAAGCGATTGCAGAAGATACGGAGGCATGGGATTGAGGGTGATTTAGCGGTTTGGATCAGGAATTGGCTAGCTGTAAGAAGACAGAGAGTGGTGGTTGATGGGAAATGTTCATCCTGGAGTTCAGTTACTAGTGGTGTACCGCAAGGATCTGTTTTGGGGCCACTGCTGTTTGTCATTTTTATAAATGACCTGGATGAGGGCGTAGAAGGATGGGTTAGTAAATTTACGGATGACACTAAAGTCGGTGGAGTTGTGGACAGTACGGAAGGTTGTTGCAGGTTACAGAGGGACATAGATAAGCTGCAGTGCTGGGTTGAGAGATGGCAAATGGTGTTCAATGCGGAAAAGTGTGAGGTGATTCACTTTGGAAGGAGTAACAGGATTATAGAGTACTGGGCTAATGGTAAGATATTTGGTAGTGTGGGTGAACAGAGAGATCTCGGTGTCCATGTGCATAGATCCCTGAAAGTTGGCACCCAGGTTGATAGGGTTGTTAAGAAGGTGTACGGTGTGTTAGCTTTTATTGGTAGAGGGATTGAGTTTCGGAGCCAGGAGGTCATGCTGCAACTGTACAAAACTCTGGTGCGGCCGCACTTGGAGTATTGCGTACAGTTCTGGTCGCCGCATTATAGGAAGGATGTGGAAGCATTGGAAAGGGTGCAGAGGAGATTTACCAGGATGTTGCCTGGTATGGTGGGAAAGTCTTATGAGGAAAGGCTGAAGGACTTGAGGTTGTTTTCATTAGAGAGAAGAAGGTTAAGAGGTGACTTAATAGAGGCATACAAGATGATCAGAGGACGAGATAGGGTGGATAGTGAGAGCCTTTTTCCTCGGATTGTCTTAGCTAGCACGAGGGGACATAGCTTTAAATTGAGGGGTGATAGATATAGGACAGATGTCAGAGGTAGGTTCTTCACTCAGAGAGTAGTAAGGGCGTGGAATGCCCTGCCTGCAGCAGTAGTGGACTCGCCAACATTAAGGGCATTTAAAGGGTTATTGGATAAACATCTGGATGATATTGGAACAGTGTAGGTTTGATGGGCTTTAGATTGGTTTCACTGGTCGGCGCAACATCGAGGGCCGATGGGCCTGTACTGCGCTGTAATGTTCTATGTTCTAAATAAAAGTATTCCTCTTAAAATTTTGACATGGACTGAAATTTCCTTCCGTGTACGTGTAATCTGCTATAAACAGTCCTCATATTGCAATTCTATGGTGCGATCACAGGGAAATATTGCCTTTTCTTGAAGACATTAGCAGAATAAAGTGAGAAACCTTCAATAAAATGCACGTTTTAATGAGTCAGGCAAACAAATAACCCTTTCAACCTCGTTTTTTTTCCTACCCTTATTTACCACAGAATATGTCCGAAACTACACAGTTTGTTTCATTACGAAGCTTCCACAAGGAATAGTCAGAAAATCAGTGAAATCCATTACCGGGTTCGTAAAAAAAACACAGCAAATACTCGGTCGAGGAATCACAAATGTTTCAAAAAAGGTGAAACATCGGAATACAGGAAAGCGAAAGAGAAAATGCTGGAAAATCTCAGCAGGTCTGGCAAAGAGCTGACGTTTCGAGTCCAGCAGATCCTTTGTCAAAGCTAAAACCTTTGAGTGGACCCATCTCACATTAAGGTGCCCTTTCTCTCCACTCTTTAATTTGATTTGATTTATTATTGCCACATGTATCATATGCCACGGTGGCACAGTGGTTACCACTCCTGCCTCACAGCGCCAGGGACCCAGGCTCGATTCCCGGCTTGGGTCACTGTCTGTGTGGAGTTTGCACGTTCTCCCCGTGTCTGCTTGGGTTTCCTCCGGGTGCTCTGGTTCCCTCCCGCACTCCAAAGGTCTGCAGGTTAGGTGAATTGGACATGGCAAATTCTCCCTCAGTGTACCCGAACAGACGCCGGACTGTGGCGACTAGGGGATTTTCACAGTAGCTTCATTGCAGTGTTAATGTAAGCCGACTTGTGACTAATAAATAAAATAACAATTAGTTTACAGTGAAAAGTATTGTTTCTTGCACGCTATGCATTTAAAGCATGTCGTTCATAGAGAAGGAAATGAGAGACTGCAAAATGTAATGTTACAGTCCTGTACTCTCTCGTTTCCTTCTCTATGAACGGTATGCTTTGTCTGTATAGGGTGCAAGAAACAATACTTTTCACTGTATACTAATACATGTGACAATAATAAATCAAATCAAATCAAAAGCGAAAAGGCAGAGAAAGTGGGAGATATTTATACTGCAGGGGGAGAGAATGAAAGATGAGTCATAGCCACAGAAACCAGGGGAAAGGCTAAGAGTGTTTTTGTGGCTATGACTCATCTTTCATTCCCTCCCCCCGCAATATAAATATCTCCCACTTTCTCTGCCTTTTAGCTTTGACAAAGGGTCATCTGGACTCGGAATGTCAGCTCTTTTCTCTCCTTACAGATGCTGCCAGACCTGCTGAGATTTTCCAGCGTTTTCTCTTTTGGTTTCAGATTCCAGCATCCTGCAGTTATTTGCGGGAGTGTGCAATTTAACCCTTACATCCCACTCCGCCATTTAACACAATCCTGTCTGATCTTATCCTGGTCTCAACTCCACTTTCCTGCCTGCTCCCGATCGCCCTTTATCCCGCTTTACATCAGAAACATATCCATCTCTTTCTTGAATCTGTTGAGTGATTCTGCCTCCGCTGCACTCTGGGGCAGTGAGTTCCACAGATTCACAAACCCTCCGAGAGAAGGAGTTTCTCCTCATCTCAGTTCGGAACCTCCTTCCTCTCACTCTATGGGTGGGATTTTTTGGTCGCGCTTGTCCCGAAACCGGAAAATCCCGCCTGAGGTCAGCAGACCTTCCCATCGTCCGCCCCTTGCCTGCTATGATTCCCGTGGCAGGGGGGACAGGAAAGCTCCCTCCTATATCTATGACCTCTTGTTCGAGACTGTCTCACAAGGGGGAACCTCCATTCAACATCCATCTTATCAATCCTCTCCAGCATTTTATATGCCTCGATCAGATTTCCCCTATCATTCTTCTGTACTCCAGTGAATACAAGCCCAAGCTATTCAACCGCCCCTCGTACAACAGATACTGTTCCTAGGGTAGAAAAGTCAAGTACAAGGGGACATAGGTTTAAGGTGCGTGGGGAAAAGTTTAGAGGAGATGTGCGAGGCGGGTTTTTTACACAGAGGGTGGTGAATGTCTGGAACGCGCTGCCCGGGGAGGGGGTGGGAGCAGGTACGATAGCGGCATTTAAGGGGCAACTCGACAAATACATGAATAGGATGGGAATGGAAGGATATGGACTCCGTAAATGTATACTGTTGTATTTTAGGCAGGCATCATGATCGGCACAGGCTTAGAGGGCCGAAGGGCCTGTTCTTATGCTGTACTGCTCTTTGTTCTTTGACAGCCCTTTCACCCTCAGAATCAGTCTTCTGAACCTCCTCCGAACTGCCTCCAGTGCCACCACATCCTTCGTCAAGTAAGGGGACCAAAATTGGACACAATACTCCAGGTGTGGTCTTACCAACGCCTTATACAATTGGAACAACACTTCCCTACTTTTAATGGAGGGATCCTCCATTTTGTTTCAGAGATCAAAGGAAAAGAATGTCGAGTTTAAGAAAAAGGAGCGTTTTTCACTCACCAGACAACTCAAAAAGTTTTAAATAGCTCTCTAAAGTGCATTCATTCTTTATTGTCAAGACTGACATGAGCAGCAGGGAATCAAAATGGCCTCAAGGCCATTTATGGAGAGATAAGCCTTGGAAGCGTGCCCCAATAATTTGCCCACTGGCCAATCACTCCAAATTGAGATTGAGGCTCATTGCAAAGCCCTAGGCCTCCTCAGCAAGCTATTCTTGGCACTTACAATGAAACAACTGAATAGGGAGATATATGTTTTACTCAGCGATATTTCATATTGCATTGGACCACGAGAGGTTGTTCGACCTTGTGGAGTGTCCTGGACCTGAGGGCATCATCCGAGGGTGTGCACAGAATCCCGGGACAGTGGCAAAGCATACCACCCAGAAGCATTCTGAAGTTCTGCTCTGACATCGCCAGGACAAATGAACTTACAATTGCTTTTATGGAACACGGGCAAGCATCTTTCAAATTGTTACAGGTGAGCAAGGAGAATCTTTTTAATTTATGCTGATAGATTTTGCGATATTTCACACATTCGGTTTGGAAATAGGTGCAAAGCATGTTCCTTCTTCTGCTCACCCTGAGTGAAGGTCCAGCATTGAATATTAATCAAAGTGTTAATATAAATTGTTATAAATATTAATCAGTGTTAATATAAATTGTGGTCGGTGCAGACTTGATGGGCCGAATGGCCTCCTTCTGCACTGTAGGGTTTCTATGATTTCTATGATTTCTATGAAACCCCTGGCTTTTTAAGGGAGGCTTTACGGCATTAATGTGAGTATTCAGAGCTACTAAGGGCTTATTTCATAAGGTCAGTTTATCCAGCTCGTGAAGTCTCCATTTTTATGTATTTAATCCTTTATAAACCTTACATTCAACTTTTTCATTGTGAGGCAGCAGTGCTAATCACTGTGCCACCGTGGCGCCTCATGCAAGACGTGCTGGTTAGGGTGCATTGGCCGTGCTAAATTCTCCCTCAGTGTACCCGAACAGGTGCCAGAGTGTGGCGACTAGGGGATTTTCACAGTAACTTCATTGCAGTGTTAATATAAGCCGACTTGTGACACTAATAAATAAACTTTAAGTTTATCTATTAGTCGCAAGTAGGTTCACATTAACACTGCAGTGAAGTTACTGTGAAAATCCCCGAGTCGCCACACTCCGGCACCTGTTCGGGTACACTGAGGGAGAATTTAGCACGGCCGACGCACCTAACCAGTATGTTTTGCACGGGGGCGGCATGGTAGCACAGTGGTTAGCACTGCTGCCTCATCGCGCCAGGGACCCAAGTTCGATTCCTGACTTGGGTCACTGTCTATGTGGAGTTTGCACCTTCTCCCCGTGTCTCTGTGGGTTTCCTCTGGGTGTTCCGGTTTCCTCCCACACTACAAAGATGCTGGTTAGGTACATTGACCCGAACAAGTTCCAGAGTGCAGCGACTAGGGGATTTTTCACAGTAACTTCATTGCAGTGTTAATATAAGCCTACTTGTGACTAATAAAATAAACTTTTTTTAACTTTAACTTTCAGACTGTGGGAGGAAACCGGAGCAACCGGAGGAAACCCAAGCAGACATGGGGAGAATGTGCAAACTCCACACAGACAGTCACCTTAGCCGGAATTAAAGTTAAAGTCAAAGTTTATTTATTAGTGTCACAGGTAGGCTTACATTAACACTGCAATGAAGTTACTGTGAAAATCCTCTAGTCACCACACTGTGGTGCCTGTTTGGGTTACACTGAGAGAGAATTTAGCACGGCCAATGCACCCTAACCAGCACATCTTTCAGACTATGGGAGGAAACCAGAGCACCCGGAGGAAACCCACGCAGACATCGGGGAGAACATGCAGACTCCACACAGACAGTGACCCAAGGCCAGGAATCGAACCGGGTCCCTGGCGCTGTGAGGAAGCAGTGCTAACCACTGTGCCACCAAGTGAATCGTAGCCAGCAGAAAGGTTATATAATGTAGCCATTTTATTTGAAGTTTATGACAAGTTTAGATTAGATAGACAAGTGAAGGGGAGAAAAGAACTCTTCCACTTAGCTGATGTTACAATTATTAGTGGCAGTTGTTCAGTGTTTGATTGAGTGTGTCTGTTGGCCCCTCTCTGCTCTGTGTGCTGTCAGCCAAGCCTGGCTGTGGCTGGCGGCAACAGAAATGAAACTGAAAAAAGCAGCTGGATGTAACGTCCTCACCGCGGCCTCTTGGAGTAGGAGCTCCCTGATTGAGGTAACGATTGCCTGCCCAATCAGGGAGTCTCACCCTGTGTATAAATATGGGAGGGTCAGGTCCACTGGCACTCTGGATTCTGACTGTGTACCTGAAGCACTCTTAGGAGCGGAATAGGGTTTGTGCTGAAGGAACACCGGCCTCTGAAGAGTTATTTCACTGGGAGCTTGAGGGTCCAGACATTTTAAAGCACTGACTAAAACCCCCGTTCAGAAGTAGAAACTGGTGTCATCTCCGCAAATGGAAGATGATTATGGTTGTTGGAGGCCAATCATCTCAGTCACTCGCTGCAGGAGTTCCTCAGTGTAATGTGAATCTTCAGCTGCCTCATCAGTGACCTTTCTTCCATCATAAGGTCAGAAGTGGGGAAGTTCGTTGAAGACTGCACATTGTTCAGTATCATTCGCGGCTTCTCAGACACTGAAGCTGCTTGTGTTCAAATGCAGCAAGACCTGGACAATATCCAGGCTTGGGCTGACAAGTGGCAAGTAACATTTGTGCCACACAAATGCCAGGCAATGGATATCTCCAGCAAGAGTGGATCTAACCATCGACACTTGATGTTCAATGTCATTACCATCACTGAATCCCCCAGCCTAGGGGTTACCATTGACCAGTAACTCAACTGGACTAGCCATATATTACTGTGGCTACAAGAGCAGGTCAAAGGCTGGGAATCCTGCAATGAGTAACTCATCTCCTAGCTCCCCAAAGGCTGTCCACCATTTACAAGGCACAAGTCAGGAGTGTGGTGGAATACTCCCCATTTGCCTGGATGGGTGCAGCTCCAACAACACTCAAGAAGCTTGACACCAGCAGCCTATTTGTCTGGCGCTCCACCTACCCCTTAAGCGTTCACTCCCCCACACCGAGGAACAGTGGCAGCCGTGTGAATCATCTACCAGATTCACTGCAGCAACTCACCAAGGCTCCTTCGACAGCACCTTCCATATGGATGGGGGTACATCTTCCAGTCCCATCTGCCATGGGAAATATCTGGGTGGGACCAGGACATTTGACTGATCATTTCAAGCTCCATTAACCATGGATAGCAATTTCCAGTCTCGGGAAGGGCGGGAGGAGGGGTTGGGGGTGGGGGGTGGGGGAGAGGTTTGGGAGGGAAGGGGAGTGTGGGGGGGTTGGGCGGGGGCATGGCCAGAAAATCCTGCCTGTGAGGTCCACTGCCTAGAAGGACAAGCGCAGCAGATACATGTGGAGACCACCACCTGCAAGGTCCCCTCCAAGCCACTCACCATCCTGACTTGGAAATATATCGGCTGTTCCTTCACTGTCGCTGGGTCAAAATCCTGAAGCTCCTCCCTAATAGCATTGTGGGTGCACCTCCACCACATGGGCTGCAGCAGTTCAAGAAGGCAGCCCACTACCACCTTTTCAAGGGGCAGTTAGCGTAGGGCAATGAATGCTGGACTCGCCAGCGAAGCCCACATCCCATGAAAGAATTAAAAAATCATATATATATCCAAGTTTCAAAGCAGTGGCATGGGGATACAGATTTACGGTTATGGGCAAGTGTTTCAGGGGTGAGGTGAGGTAAAAGCTTTTGCACAGTGAGTGGTAATGAACTGTAAGTTGCTGCCCATGAGGATGGTGAATGTGGATGAACAATTTCAAACGACAAGTGGATGGATACTTCATAGAATCATAGAATCCTACACTGCAGAAGGAGGCCATTCGGCCCATCGAGTCTGCACCGACCACAATCCAACCCAGGCCCTATCCCCGTAACCCCATACATTTACCCTAGCTAGTCTACCTGACACTAAGGGGCAATTTAGCAAGGCCCTTGAAGAATAGAAACTTGCAGGGCTATAGGTGGGGGGGGGGAGGCGGAAGGGGAGAGGGGGCAGGAATGGGACTAAGTTTATTTATTAATCACAAGTTGGCTTACATTAACACTGCAATGAAGTCACTGTGAAAATCCTCCAGTCGCCACACTGCTGTTCGGGTTCACTGAGGGAGACTTTAATGTGGCCAATGTACCTAACCAGCACGTCTCTCAGACTGTGGGAGGAAACCGGAGCACCCGGAGGAAACCCACGCAGACACGGGGAGAATGTGCAAACTCCGCACAGACAGCGACCCAAGCCAGGAATCGAACCTAGGTCCCTGGCGCTGTGAAGCAGCAGTGCTAACCACTGTGCAACCATGCCGCCCTAACTGTTTGCCCCAAGAAGAACAGAGGGCATGGGATCCAAGGGGCTGTTGCCTTGTGGATCCAGAACTGGCTTGCCTACAGAAGGCAGAGAGTGGTTGTAGATGGGTCTTTTTCTGAATGGAGGTCGGTCACCAGTGGAGTGCCCCAGGGATCTGAGACCCTTGATGTTTGTCATTTTCATAAATGACCTGGATGAGGAAGTGGAGGGATGGGTTGGTAAGTTTGCCGATGACACAAAGGTTGGTGGTGTTGTGGATAGGTTGGAGGGATGTCAGAAGCTGCAGCGTGACATAGATAGGATACAAGACTGGGCGGAGAAGTGGCAGATGGACTTCAACCCGGATAAATGTGTAGTGGTCCATTTTGGCAGGTCAAATGGGATGAAGGAGTATAATATCAAGGGTAAGACTCTTAGTACTGTAGAGGATCAGAAGGACCTTGGGGTCCGGGTCCATAGGACTCTAAAATCGGCCCCGCAGGTGGAGGAGGTGGTTAAGAAGGCGTATGGTGTGTTGGCCTTCATCAATCGAGGGATTGAGTTTAGGAGTCGGGAGATAATGATGCAGCTTTATAAGACCCTCGTCAGACCCCACTTGGAGTACTGTGCTCAGTTCTGGTCACCTCATTACAGGAGGGATGTGGAAATGATTGAAAGGGCGCAGAGAAGATTTACAAGAATGTTGCCTGGATTGGTTGGCATGCCTTATGAGGAAAGGCTGAGGGAGCTCGGTCTTTTCTCCTTGGAGAGACGAAGGATGAGAGGTGACCTGATAGAGGTGTGCAAGATGTTGAGAGGTATAGATCGGGTGGATTCTCGGAGGCTTTTTCCCAGGGCTGAAATGGCTGCTACGAGAGGACACAGGTTTAAGGTGCTGGGGAGTAGGTACAGAGGAGATGTCAGGGGTAAGTTTTTCACTCAGAGGGTGGTGGGTGAGTGGAATCGGCTGCCGTCAGTGGTGGTGGAGGCAAACTCGATAGGGTCTTTTAAGAGACTTCTGGATGAGTACATGGGACTTAATGGGATTGAGGGTTATAGGTAAGCCTATATATAAGCCTAGGTAGGTAGGGACATGACCGGCGCAACTTGTGGGCCGAAGGGCCTGTTTGTGCTGTATTTTTTTCTATGTTCTATGTTCTATGTTCATATGGTTGAGGGCCTGCTTCTGAGTCATAAATGACTGGATGACTTGTATAATCGGCTATTGAAAGAAAGGGAAGGTGGGGGAAGGCGGGGGGGGGGCGGGGGGGGAGGCGTGGGGGCCATCACTGTGCTTTGATTGGCTCAATGTCTCATGTTGTTAGGGGTATTCTTTTGATTTTTCTCTTCCTTCACCGTGATAGGTTTCCTGGTGTGTTGCTACGTGAGAATTTGAGTCATTCAGTTGAAGTGTGATGAAGAGTCTTGCGTGTGAGCCGAGCGATGCCGGGCGCTGGCATGGAAAGATAGAAAACATCCTGGATGTAAAAATCTTGTGACATTATTGGGAATCCCTGGGCAGCGCTCATGGTAATTCACAGGATACTGTGTTAAGGACAAAGGCATTAAGTCATGTAAAACACAACTCGCTCATCTTCTGCTAATGTGCCCCATTAAGGGTGAAGCAAAAGCAGCTTTTAAGTAGACACTGGGTGAATTGACTTAAAAGATTAATTGGCACACATTTCTGACTTTGTTTGTGGGAAGGAGGGTTGAGAGCCTGTAGATGTTCTGGCTTTGGCACACTCTCCACCCAGAGAGTTATTTCCTTGACATTATTAATGACCACCTTTTACACACTTTACTGTCAAATGAGACACGCCTCTTCACTATTGATTTACGAGTGAATTGTGAGCACTGGGTGAATGCACACATGCCAAGCTTGTTTATGACTACCACAAGACTTGTGGCAACAACCCATAGCGAATCACAGGCTGTGCCATAGAATCAATGTCATAGAGTCATCGTGCACAAAGAGGCCATTTAGCCCATCAAGTTTGCACTGACAATAGTCCCACCCAGGCCCTATCCCTCAACCCCACATATTTACCCTGTTAATCTCCCTGACACTAGGGTCAATTTAGCATGGTCAATCCATCGAATCTCCACATCTTTGGACACCAAGGGGTAATTTACCATGGCCAAGCCACCTAACCTACACATTGTTCTAAAGGGTAACTTACCATGCTCAATCCCCCTCGCCTACACATTTTTTGGACACTAAGGGGCAATTTAGCATGGCCAATCCACCTAACCCGCACATCTTTGGACACCAAGGGACAATTTAACATGGCCAATCCATCTAACCTGGACATCCCTCGACACTAAGGGGCAATTTAGCATCGCCAATCCATCTAACCTGCGCATCCCTGGACACCAAGGGGCAATTTAGCACGGCAAATCCATCTAACTTGCACTTCTTTGGACACTAAGGGCAGAATTCTCCATCCGTGCCCGCCCCAAAACCGGAAAATCCCGCCCAAGGTCAATGGACCTTTGCACGGTTCATGCCCCCACACCCGTTCCGATTCCCATGGTGGGCGGGTTGGTAAAATCCTGGTGTAAGGGTCAATTTTAGCAGCGCCAATCCATCGAACCTGCACATCTTGGTGCACTAAGGGGGCAATTTAGCTCGGCCAATCCACCTAACTTGCATGTCTTTTGGACAGTGTGAAGAAACCGGAGCACCCGGAGGAAACCCACGCAGACACGGGGAGAATGTGCAAACTCCGCTCAGACTGTGACCTGAGGTCGGAATTGAACTCGGGTCCCTGGTGCTGTGAGGAAGCAGCGCCAACCACTGTGCCACCGTGTCACCCCATAACACCACCACCTTTCACCTCCTTCAAGACACTCCTTAAAAACTTATTCCTTTGACCAAGCCTTTTTATCCGCCTCTTTAATATCTCTTTCTTCGGCTGGCTGTCAGTTGTTATTTATCGGCATTCTTGCGAGGCGTCTTTGAGGCCTTTAAGGGGCGGTTAAGATGTGGCATCATTTGAGAGGCGCTGTGCAAAATGGAGCCCCACGCCACGAAGAGTGAGGGGTTCTGACCTCAGTCACCTCCCATTCAAGGACACCTCGAGGATCCGACACCGCCTGCAAGGGACAGCCATGGAAAACAATCTTCTCTTCACTGTCCTATCTCGAAATGGTTAAGTGTAGCAAGACAACAGCGGGGCTGACAGTCCTGCACTCTGGTTCACCTGCTTTCAAACAGCACTCAATAAGAAATTCATGAGGCACAGTTTAACATGCGTCTATTTGCTCACATTGACTCCCATGTGTACGCTTTCTTTTATTGATGACCTGGCTGATATGGAATGGCCGGGAGGAATAAGCATTAGATCGTCCGCCCAGCTAGTCGCAAGCAGCTTGCCGAATCAGTGTCTATTTTCGTCAAAGTGGCTCGGGGAAAGAAAAAAATAAGCCGGTGGCAATGTTGACGTGGCTCATCTCCTGCGGGTCAGGGAGAGGTCATTCGATCCGCTGAAGCTACAGCAGCCTGCGTAGGCCGGCAGAGCAAGTAGGAGCACAGTGTTTAGCAGCGCTGCCTCACAGCGCCAGGGACCTGGGTTCGATTCCCGGCTCGGGTCACTGTCTGTGTGGGGTTTGCACGTTCTCCCCGTGTCTGCGTGGGTTTCCTCCGGGTGCTCCGGTTTCCTCCCACAGTCTGAAAGACGTGCTGGTTTGGTGCTAAATTCTCCCTCAGTGTAACCCGAACAGGCGCCGG
The DNA here is from genome assembly GCF_964213995.1 of Mustelus asterias. Taxonomy (NCBI): domain Eukaryota; kingdom Metazoa; phylum Chordata; class Chondrichthyes; order Carcharhiniformes; family Triakidae; genus Mustelus; species Mustelus asterias. The sequence continues at coordinate 22,740,670 of NC_135819.1, forward strand.
AGTGCGGCGGCTGGGGGATTTTCACAGTAACTTCATTGCAGTGTTAATGTCAGACTACTTGTCATACTAATAAATAAACTTAAAAACTTTCACTCTAACATCCCTCCAGTTGTCCCTCGCTATTAATCGCTCATGTGGAGAAGAAATAAGATATAGCGCCTGGGGCTAAAGTGAAGGAGAGATCAGGATATTGAATTCGATGATCAGCCATGATCATAATGAATGGCGGAACAGGCTCGAAGGGCTGAATGGCCTCCTCCCGCTTCTAGTGTCTATGTTACTGTGTCTCCCGCAGAGTAGGGAAGGTGAGAGGGAGATTTCATCGGGGCAATTATGAGGGATTTGGGTGGAATAATTGAGGCCAAACTATTGCCATTGGCAGGAGGGTTGTGAATCAAAGTTCACCGACAGGGTTATTAACAAAAGAGAAACAGAGTGGGGTAGGGGAGAGTTTTTTTTCCAAGCACAGCAAGTTATTGTGGTTTGGAACGCACTGCCTGGTGGGAGCAGATACGATGAAAACTTTCAACAAGGGAACTGAATAAACATTTGAACGGGGAAGAAAAGACCAATAAAACAGTAAAACATGGGAAGGACTGGTATGCCCTCGCCTTGTACAGCTGAACATGGAACTCCAGTAGCCAATGGTGCTGGCTTTTAACATATGGACATGCAAATTAGCAGCAGGAGTAGGCCATTCGGCCCCTCGAGCCTGCTCCACCATTCAATAATATCTAGTTGTAGCTTCAACACCACATTCCCGCCCAACCCCCAATATCCTTTCACCCCCCCTCATTCATCAAGAACCTGCCGAGCTCTGACTTAAAAATATTAAACGACTCTGCTCCCGCTGCTTTTTGAGGAAGAGAGTTCCAGAGACTCACCACCCTCCGAGGGAAAACAATTCTCCCCAGCCGGAATTTTACTGGCCCGTCTGCCATGGGAATCGGAGCGGGTGAGTGGCAGAACATGGGAAGGTCCATTAACTTTGGGCGTGATTTCATGGTTTTGGGATGAGCAAGGCCGTTATACCCTGCCCGTCATCTCTGTCTTAAATGGGCGACACCTTAATATTGAACTGTGACCCCTAGTTCTAGATTCTTCTACAAGAGGAAACATCCTCTCCACATCCACCCTGTCAACACCTCTCAGCATCTTAAAGGTTTTGGTCAAGTCGCCTCTTATTCTTCTAAACTCTAGTGGATACAAACCCAACCTGTCCAACAATCCCTCATAGGGCAACCCGCCTAATCCTGGTATTAGCCTCGTAAACCTCGGAACTGCTTCCAAAGCATTTATATCTTTCCTTAAATAAGGTGGCCAATATTGTACATAATACACCTGATGTGGCCTCACCAATGTCCTGCACAACTGAAGCATAACCTCCCTACTTTTGTAATCAATTCCTCTTTCAATAAACAACAACACTCTATTATGGCAATTATTGACAATTTTTAACTGGTTTTTCCTTCTATAGGGTAAGGCAGAGAGACAAATTGGTTCGCCCTTCCAAAGGGCTGGCCCAGCCATGATGGGCCGAAAGGCCTTCATCTCTGCTGTTCCTTGTGGTTGTAATATCACTGCACCAGTAATCCAGAGGCCCAGTTAATGCCCTGGAGACATGGATTTTAATCGCACCATGGCAACTTGAATTTAAATTCAATTAATAAAATCTGGAATGTAAAGCTCGTTCATCTCAGTAACGGTCATCGATTGTTGTAAAAAACCCATCTGGGTCACTAATGTCTTTTCGGGAGGGAAATCTGCCATCCTTAGCCGGTCTGGCCGACATGTGACTCCAGAACCAGAGCAATCTGGTTGATTCTTCACTGCCCTCTGAAATGGCCAACTGAGACACTCAGTTCAAAGAACCACAGAAAGGTGGCATGGTGGAACAGTGATTAGCACTGCTGCCTCAGGGGAGCTCCACGGGCCTGGGTTTGATTCCCGGCTTGGGTCGATGTCTGTGTGGAGTTTGCACGTTCTCCCCGTGTCTGTTTGGGTTTCCTCCGGGTGCTCCGGTTTCCTCCCACAGTTCAAAGATGTGCGGGTTAGGTGCATTGGCCATGTTAAATTGCTCCTTAGTGTCCCGGGATGTGTAGGTTAGAGGGATTAGCGGGGTAAATGTGTGGGGTTGTGGGGTAGGACCTGGAGTGGGATTATTGTCAGTGCAGATTCCATGGGCTGAATGGCCTCCTTCTGTGCTGTAGGGATTCTATGATACTTCTATGATAGAATCATAGAATTTCTGAAGTGCATTAGGAGGCCATTCGGTGCATCAAGCCTAGGCCGGCAACATTCCCACCCAGACCCTTTCCTAGCAACCCCACATATTTACCCTGCTAATCCCCAACATTAAGGGGCAATTTTGCATGGTCAATCAACCTAACTCACACATCTTTGGAGCTCAAGGGCAATTAGCGATGGACAACAAATGTTGACCTAGCCTGACAAAGAATTTGGAAATAAATTGCGCTCAATATATCACGTTTGGAGGGAGGCAGACAGCTTAGGGGGTTCGGGGGCTCCAGGAGATTACAAATGAGGCCATGGAAGGAATTGAAAACCTAGATGAGAATTTGAAATTTGGGTGTTGCTTGACTGCGGGCCAATTTTGGTCAACGAGCAGATATATCCACAGAGAATCCCTAAAGTGCAGAAGGAGGCCATTCGGCCCATCATGTCTGCACCAACTCTTCGAAAGAGCATCTTACCCAGGCCCACTCCCACAGCCCTAGCCCTGTGACCCTATGCATTTGCCATCCTACACATCTTTGTGATACTAAGGGGCAATTTAGCATGGCCAATCCACCTAACCTGCACATCTTCGGACACTAAGGGGCAATTTAGCATGACCAATCCACCTAACCTGCACATCTTCGGACACTAAGGGGCAATTTAGCATGACCAATCCACCTAACCTGCAGATCTTCGGACACCAAGGGATAATTAAGCATGGCCAATCAACCTAACCTGCTGTGGAATGTGGGAGGAAACCGGAGCACCTGGAGGAAACCCACCGCAGACACGGGGAGAACGTGCAAACTCCACACAGACGGTGACCCAAGCCGGGAATCGAACCCAGATCCCTGGCACTGTGAGGCAGCAGCGCAAACCACTGTGCCGCCGATTTGGCAGAGTGTTGGTTGAGCTTACGTTTTGTAGAGGGCAGGCGGTGGGAGACCAGCCGAGCGCTGATTGGAATTGCCAACACCAACGGGATCAAAGGCCCTGGTGAGGGTTTCAACAGCTAATCGGCCCCAGTCGAAGTTTGTGGGGGTGGGGCGGGAGGGGGGGGTGGTGGCAACGGGCGACGTGACGGAGGTGGAAATGAACGATGCCACGCATACATGGACAGGAGCCCAACTCGGGAACGATTGGCGGAAAAGGATGCACGCTTGTCAGGCCAGGTGGGTCGACACAGCTGGAGAAGGGTGCCTTTGTTGTGATCTGTGCCCCTGGCCCCAGGCCCACTGATTAAACCGACTACCTGCTAACTTCAACCGACATCGCGACGTGAGAAGCACGCTCAAAATGTAAACGCCTGCAAAGGGGGGAGGGGGTGCTGGGGGGGAGGGGGGAGAGGGGGGTGCTGGTGGGGGGGGTGGGGGCGCTGGTAGGGAGAGTAAGTGGGGGTGGGCGAGGAACAGACTCAGTCAACCACAATTGCCCAAAGCGAGTGTTCTTGTCGACGACCCCCTGCCGTGCTTGCCCAGGGCGAAGAGACGCAGCGTGCGGCCGCTAGCTTCCTTCTTGATGATGAAGCGCGGCTCCAGTTCCACGGCCCAAACAAATTAAACTCCATTCAACCGCGGCTCTGGGAGAATATCAGCTACCCTTCCCCAGTCTGTCAAAGCCGCGGACAGATTGTGAATAATTTAGGAGCTGTTAAATATTAAATCAGAATTGTGAGTTTAGGCACATAAGCTGAGAACATTGGGTTTTTGTGAGGTTCACAGCAAGACATTTGAATTAAAGACACACGCATGAAATATTCATACGCTCCCTGGTCAATAGTTCGGGCAATCAGGAGCTTGTGGCCAGGCGGTAAGTAAAAAGAGTGGCCGAGGCCTCTGATAACGCTAAGGTTTCTCACAGGCTTTCAGGGCTAAAGTGACTTACAATCATAGAATCCCTGTAGTGCAGAAGGAGGCCATTCAGCCCATCGAGCCTGCACCAACCTCAATCCCAACCAGGGCCCTATCCCCACAACCCTATGTATTTAACCTGCTAATCACCCCTGACACTAAGGGGCAATTTACCATGGCCAATCCACCTAACCCGCACATCGTTGGAGTGTGGGAAGAAACTGGAGCATCCGGAGGAAACCCACGCAGACACAGGGAGAACGGGCAGACTCCACACAGACAGTGACCCGCGTCGGGAATCGAACCCAGGTCCCTGGCGCTGTGAGGCAGCAGTGCTAATCACTGGGCTACCGTGGCGCCCCATTCCTGGCATTTTTAGGTTCTTTTAGCTGCCCCTATGTTCCGCCAGCTCTTCCAGGGCTAGGCCGCAACCTTGAATGGAGACCCTCTTGGCGTGCGTTATCTCAATCTCTCACATGCCCCCCCCCCCCACCCCCCCTCCCCACCCCTGCCCCACCCCGACACACATTGACATTTTCAATTCACTGACCCAATCCACGCTGCCACCCCTGTGACATGTTCCCTCCAGGTGGAGCTGGCATGTTAACCCATTCCCACCAAGCCCACCCTGAATATTGAGCTCAGAACAGGCCCCATTCACACTTCTGACAGACGGGAGAATTTCTGATCTTCATCTAATCTGTTTTCTCCTTTGTGTTTCTCTCTATTCCGCAGTCAGCTTAATAAATAGCAATGAGTTGACAATCTTTACAAAATAAATTTAGGTCGGTCGCAATGATGTACAGATCAATTCGGCAGTATTGACTGCAGTGGGACTGCCGTGACTTATTTCAAGAAAGGCACTCTAAGCTCCCCTGAAGATGCCACTGCTTAAATGTCAAGTGGAACTGGATCATTCTACAAACATAGAAACAGAGCAGATAGAATCAAGAGTAGGCCATTCGGCCCTTCAAGCCTGCTCCGCCATTCATTTTGATCATGGCTGATCATCAAATTCAATTTCCTGACTTTCCCCCTTCCCTCCCCCATATCCCTTGATCCCTTTAGCCCCAAGAGCTATGTCTAATTTCTTCTTGAAATCACACAACGTTTTGGCCTCAACTACTTTCTGTGGGAGTGAATTCCACACATTCACCACACTCTGGGTGAAGAAATTTCTCCTCACCTCTGTCCTAAAAGGTTTACCCCTTATCCTCAAACTGTGACCCCTAGTTGTGGACTCCCCCCGCATCAGGAACATTCTTTCTGAATCTACCCTGCCTAACGCTGTTGGAATTTTATGAGTTTCTATGAGATCCCCTCTCACTCTTCTGAACTCCAGTGAATACAATCCGAACCAACTTAGCCTCTCCTCATATGACGGACTGGCTATCCCAGAAATCAGCCTGGTAAACCTTTGCTGTCCTCCCCCAGAACGACACAGCTTCCATTTCCAGTCTGTGCTGCATCAATTGGTCACAGTCTGAATTGGCAGTTGGAATCCATGTTGGCATTGGGAGCCAAGATTGGCAGTCAGAAGGCTGAAATTGGCATCCCTGTCCCCAGACTGGAGGGGAATCAGATCAGGTGGGTTTGCCTTTCTTGGCTACTGTCTTAAGGGTGTGTACATCAGATGGGGATGGGCGTGAACTCTGGTCGTTAGGGTTCCAGGTTGCAATGGCCCACACACAAGACTGAGGGCGGAATTTTAGCGCCTGGAGTTCGTACGGTTCCGTCCCAGGCCAGCGGAGAATGCCGTTCTCCAAGCCTCCGTGCCAGTAAACCTCCAGCCTGACTGTGCTCGCCCCAAGGGAAGATCTGGCTTGGGACGTTGTCCTTTGTGGTTCATTTTATCCATTTACCCTTCCTTTCACCACCTCCTGCCCCTCCCCCCCCACCCCCCTCGCCCCGCCTCTGCCCTGACCTCCTGACCTTGGTTACAAACTGAGCCTTCCTGGGCCTCACACCTGAGGTCTGAGCAGAAACTTAAACAGAGGGCACTAAAATCAAACAGAAGCCTAGTCATGTTTTCCCATGCCCTTTCCGGGGTTGTTGTTTCAAGGAAATAGCACTGGAAGTCTGAATGGGGTCTAGATATTGAGAAGGTAACATCGAAGAGGTCACACCTCATCAATGTGGGCATCTACGAGTCGCTTCCCCGCACCATGGCCGCGATTCTCCCAAAAGTGCTGAATTGGCGGGAAAACTGTTCTAGATCACGATTGTTTTTTCAGTTCAACTTCAGACTCGAATCTCCGCACTCTGCGCACTGCAGAGGTCCCAGTCGTGAATCTCATTGAAAACCCAGGGGGACGGGGCCTATTCACGGCGGAGTTTGACAGTTCAGGAACTCTGCGCATGCACAGTGGTCCTGAACTGTCAGTTTCCTCATTTGCTGGACAGCTCGATCACTGCCCAGCCCGGGACCCTCACAGTGCTGCCCCTCCAGCTCCCCCCCCCCGACCCCCCATGGGCCGATTGCGGCCCCCGCAGCAATTCCCGGGCCAGCCCTGACTCCCCCCACAGTGCCCCAATGTCCAGCCCACCCCCCACAGCAGTGGCTATCCCCCCACCCCTCCCTCACCCTGGCAGACTCTCCCCCCCTCCCGCTGACCCCCTCCCCCCAGGGTCAGACCCCCTGGAGGCAGATCCCACCCTCCCCCCCCCCCCCGTGGCACACCACCTCCCTCCCCAGCCCAGCCCAATCATTGCCCTCCCTCCACCCCAGACCGATCCCTATGCAGATTGGCAGCGGGAACCCCCACCCCCACCGAATCGCCCCTAGACTCCACCCACAGTAGGCCCCATCCCCTTGGCACTGCCCGACGGTTGATGGGCAATGGCAAGGTGCCCCCTGGGCATGGGCACTTTGTCCCTTCGGCAGTGCCAAGGTGCACAGGCTGACACTGCCAGGGTGCCCATGCCCAGGCAGCACCATCCCCCCCATCACCCAATCCCCTGGGGGCCCCGATTGCCCCCCCTTCATTCCTGCGGGGTCTCCAGCTAGTTCCCCGAACGTGGGGAGTTACTCTAAAGCTTGCCAGAATGAAGTACTCTTGGCGGGGTGGGAGATTCAGTCAGGGCCTGAAAGTTCCCGATAATCACATTTGAAACATATTTAATATACATTTAAAAATATTCAAATTACTTACGTGTCTTTCCGTTGGTTTCCAGTGCGGTCTAACCGGCGACTGTTCACCAGCTCTGGGAGATGCACTTGTGTTCCCGGTGCATGCACAAATCCCGATTCAAGGCGGCGACGCGCGTCTCCCACCGCGACCTGCCAGAAAAGTTGCGGGTCGCAAAGGGAGAATCAAGGCCCACATTCCTGAGTTCTGGGTGAACCGACGTACGCAAGTTCTTTTCCCCCCGAGGAGTCAGGATCAGTTTGGAGTCAGGGTTGTCACCTCCAGAGGCAGGCTTGAGGTGGGAACGAAGGCCAATGTCAGCAGGCTAGAAGGCCCATTCCTTACTGGGACATTGGATCAGTTCTGTGGATGATTGCTATGCATCCCCCCCGCAGCCATCACCCCACCCACACCCCTCCAATGACCCAATGTACAGCCAGGCTCTCTCTTTGCCTGCATCTACCCTCCATTTAACCTCATATCTTCCATGACCCCTCAATGTTCACCACAGCCCCCCATAACGCCTCAAATCTCCCACGTCTCCTCCATGCCCCTGATACACCCTCCATACAGATGTATATCCCACTCCCTATCCCCGCATGGCCCCATACCCCCTCCACATCTCCATTCATCTCCCATACCCACTATGGAGCCTCATAACAAGACTTCAAAGTCTTTGAAATGCTCATGAAATAAATAACTCATTCAAAATCACTTGAAAAGATTTGTTCCTTTGAAGAGCTCATAAAACTGATTTGATTTGAATTATTATTGTCACATGTAGTAACATACAGTGAAAAGTATTGTTTCTTGCACACTATATAGACAAAGCTTACCGTTCATAGAGAAGGAAATGAGAGAGTGCAAAATGTAGTGTTACAGTCATAGCTAGGGTGTCGAGAAAGATCAACTTAATGCAAGGTAATTCCATTCAAAAGTCTGATGGCAGCAGGGAAGAAACTGTTCTTGAGCAACTTGGTACGTGACCTCACCTCAGATTTTGGTATCTTTTTCCCGATGGAAGAAGATGGAAGAGGGAATGTCCGGGGTGCGTGGGGTCCTTAATTATGCTGGCTGCTTTTCTGAGGCAGCGGGAAGTGTAGACGGAGTCAATGGATGGGAGGCAATGTCAGTCAAACACACAATGTGGAAATGCCGGCGTTGGAGTAGGGTGGACACAGTGAGAAGTCTCACAACTCCAGGTTTAAGTCCAACAGGCTTCTTTGGAATAACTCACCTGATGAAGGAGCAGTTCGCCGAAAGCTCGTGATTCCAAATAAACCTGTCGGACTTTAACCTGGTGTTGTGAGACTTCTTACTATATCAAATACACGGCCATTAAAAATTCATGTCAAAAAGAACACTAACTCCACTCGAGTGCTCAGAAATCTGTCAAAAGAAACAAAGAACCATTAAAGCAACCCTTTAAAACACTTTAATCATATTAACTGCTCAAAAAGCTGTTGATGAAACAATGCTCATAGCCCTTGACAGCTAGATTCTGATTAGTAGGTTGACGGGAGGGCGGAGTAGGCAGGTATGTGGTGTTCTGGTTAAAATTGGACCAGCCTGAATCTTACTGAATGGCGCTGGACTAGACACAAGGGGCCGGATGGCCTAATTTGTATGTTCCTCAACAGAAACACAGAATTGATAGCCAGGACGTTCTTCCGCCCATGGAGGTGTGTTGGTGGCATTAGCAAAGTGAGCACAGGTTGGGGGTGGGGGGGTGTGGGATAATAATCAGAATCCTGCTCATCTTCAATGGAACTCACTGAGGAGCTTGTTAATGGGGAGGACCAGAAGGTGATGTTCAAACCATTGTTGTACAGCTATGGGTTGCACTGCTGGGAACAATTAATTTTTGAGTTGAATGCCGGAATTCTCCCAGCCCCCACCCACCACTGGGATTTTAGTGGGTGGGTTGCGGAGAATGTGAAACACCATTACCATCGGGTGGGAATTTTCAGCTTTCAGACCAACGCGGCCAGAGAATTCCACCTGAAATGTTTAATACTGGGGAGCACGCGCTTAAGGTGAGGGGGGCGGGGGGAGTTCAAAGGAGATGTGAGGGGCAAATATTTTGCACAGAGAGTGGTAGGTGTCTGGAGCACTGCCAGGACTGGCGGTGGAGGCAGATACGATCGGGGCGTTTAAAGGGCTTTGAGATAAGCACATGAACATGCAAGTTTACTTCAGAAACTCCAAAGTGTTTTATGGAGCCCACCTGGATCATCAGTTCTGCACCTTGAATTTGGCTCGGATAAGCATGAGTTAGTTCACTTCAGGGATGATTCAAATGACCCACGAGGGAGCTGTTATCAAACAAAGTTTATTTAAGTTAACATGTGTAGTAAGAAAATTGGCAAGAACTTTTATCAATTGCAAACAAAAGACAAAACAACCACAGTAATGCATAACCCTTAACAAATATATCGAATGTGTTCCAATCAAACCAATCCCATGGACAAAAGACTCTTTTCACAGGTTTAACACAGCAAAGACTAATGCTCACGTGATACTGGACTTGAGTCCTTTAGATGAAGTCTGCAGTTCCCTGGATTACACTCAGAACAGTTTGAAGTCAGAACAGCTTCCCAGAACCCCAGGTAGACTCTGGTCAAGGCACCAAGAGCAGATATTCTACTCCAGGAAGGCTTTCAGCTAAGCCCCAGTATTTCCAAAACTAGAGAGAGAGAGAGAGACTTCTTTTCAGCTTGATGCCCCTTCTAAAACTCAAACCTGCAACTCCAAACTGAAAGTGAAAGAACTCCTGCCACCCGACCTGCCAACCAGCTTTACTCCTAACAATGCAGAGTCACAAACAGCCCCGTAAAAATAAACAAACCCCTGTTTAAGCAGCAAAAAAAGGACATCCCCAGTCAAGCTGGTAACATCATGTAAAAACAAATGAAAGGCCTGCATGATCTTGAAAAAGAAAACATCTCTTAAAGGCACACTAAGGTCAACAAGGAATAGAGGGATACAGAGCAAGGGCAGGCAGAAGGGATTAGTTTAATTTGGTGTCATGATCGGCACAACATCGTGGGCCGAAGGGCCTGTTCCTGTGCTGTATTCTTCTATGTTCTATATTTGAATGTTTTACCACTCAGTTGGGGGGAAGAGGGGGGGGTATGGGGTGGCGGATTTATTCTGTAAGTAGTCTCACAACACCAGGTTAAAGTCCAACAGGTTTATTTGGAATCACGAGCTTTCAGAGGCCGCTCCTTCATCAGGTGAGTGAAGAGGTAGGTTTCAGTTTAGCGTGGCCAATCCACCTAACCTGCACATCTAAAGATGTAGGTTTATATGGCAAGTAGGCTTACATTAGCACTGCAATGAAGTTACCATGAAAATCCCCGATGGTGCCTATTTGGGAGGAAACCAGAAAACCTGGAGGAAACCCGCACAGACATAGGGAGAACGTGCACACTCCACACAGATAGCAACCCAAGCTGGGAATTGAACCCTGGCACTGTGAGGCAGCAGTGCTAACCGCTGTACTACACTGCTGCCCCTAAACGGACTCAAGCAGATCCATCATCCCCCCATCAGCATAGTGTCAGGAGATCTGTTCCTCTCAACCTTCATATACAAAGTTCCGAGCAATAAGAGAAAGCCGTCATAAATGTTGGTGGTCGACAACGCTTTCCCCACTCTGGAATAAAACAAGCTAAAATTCTACCCAACACTTTATTTCTGTGGTCTCTTCACTGAAAACCTATGGCTGGGGTTTTACAGGCACATCCGCCCCAATTCGGGGGCGGGCGAGGCTCGGAGAACAGCATTCGGCCTCGGGTGGGATTGTATGGACCTTGGGGGACGTGCTGATAAAATTCTGCCCTTTTTCTTTATCCCTCTCTTTTACTGTATGAATGCAAAGAAGGCAACGCTTTCATCGTCTTCCCACTATGAAAATAAACTAACCCTTCGAGTTCATCCCGCCAGAGTTTGGTGTAAATTAACAGTAGAAAATTCGACCACACCAAAATACTGGGGGACACTCCACCACTTATGAGCAAATCAGAACATCTTTTTGTTTATAGCCGATTGGTGAGAGGAGAAATAAGTGCAGCTTAAATGGGGTCCTTGTGCATGAATCGCAAAAACTCAGCTTGCAGGTGCAGCAGGTGATCAAGAAGGCAAATGGAATGTTGGCCTTTATCGCGAGGGGGATGGAATATAAAAGCAGGGAGGTCTTGCTGCAATTGTACAAGGTACTGGTGAGGCCGCAACTGGAGTACTGTGTGCAATTTTGGTCCCCTTATTTGCGGAAGGATGTATTGGCCTTGGAAGGAGTACAGAGAAGGTTCACCAGGTTGATACCGGAGATGAGGGGGTTAGCTTATGAGGACAGATTGAGTAGATTGGGCCTGTACTCGTTGGAGTTTAGAAGGCTGAAGGGAGATCTTATAGAGACATATAAGATAATGAAGGGGCTGGACAAGGTAGAGGCAGAGAGATTCTTTCCACTTAGAAAGGAAACAAGAACTAGAGGACACAGCCTCAAAATAAGGGGGAGTCAGTTTAGGACAGAGTTGAGGAGGAACTTCTTCTCTCAGAGGGTAGTGAATCTCTGGAATTCTCTGCCCATTGAAGCAGTGGAGGCTACCTCGTTAAATATGTTTAAGTCACAGGTAGATAGATTTCTGATCAATAAGGGAATTGAGGGTTATGGGGAGCGGGCGGGTAAGTGGAACTAAACGACTATTAGATCAGCCATGATCTTATTGAATGGCGGGGCAGGCTCGAGGGGCTAGATGGCCTACTCCTGCTCCTATTTCTTATGTTCTTATGAACCTCCCCTTTCCGCACCTGACCATAACAATAATAAAGGACAATCTGTCCTTTCGGCTGTATAAGGCTCTGGTCAGACCCCATTTGGAGTATTGTGAGCAGTTTTGAGCCCCATATCTAAGGAAAGATGTGCTGCCGTTGGAAAGGGTCCAGAGCAGGTTCACAAGAATGATCCCTGGAATGAAGAGCTTGTTGTATGAGGAACAGTTGAGGACTCTGGGTCTGTACTCATTGGAGTTTAGAAGGATGGGCGGGGGGGAATCTTATTGAAACTTACAGGATACTGCGAGGCCTGGATTGTGCAGACGTGGAGAGGATGTTTCCACTCGTAGGAAAAACTAGAACCAGAGGGCACAACCTCAGGCTAAAGGGACGATCCTTTAAAACAGAGATGAGGAGGAATTTCTTCAGCCAGAGAGTGGTGAATCTGTGGAACTCTTTGCCGCAGAAGGCTGTGGAGGCCGGGTCATTGAGTGTCTTTAAGACAGAGATAGATAGGTTCTTGATTAATAAGGGGATCCGGGGTTATGGGGAAAAGGCAGGAGAATGGGGATGAGAAAAATATCAGTTTGAATGGAGGAGCAGACTCGATGGGCCGAGTGGCCTAATTCTGTTCCTATGTCTTATTGTCTTATCTAAGATTGCAGAAGTACCGGCACACGGTTGCTAGGCCCCAGTTGCTCCCTCTCACAATCAACAACTTCAGAGTGAACGTGAGATAGTCCCCGGGTGAGGGTTCGAAAAGTAACTGCACAGCAGAAAAGAAATGAAAGGTCAGTCTCCTTTCCCCGTCTACCTGGAGACTCCTCTTGATGTACGGACGGCTTCTTTTTAACCTTTCCCTCGTGTGTTTATTTTTGTGAAACCCGGCCCCCGAGTGTCAGCTGCGGCTATCCGAGCAAGGAGAGCCTGGGCTTCACTGCAGTCCCATCCTCGAGGGTACAGCATGTTACACTGACTGTTGCCTCCCATCCCCAGCGCAGTACCGAGGGAGAGCTGCTCTGTCGGAGGTCGGCCGTCTATCAGGCGAGACTCCAAACCGAGGTCGGGGTGCCTGCTCAGGTGAAGGTTAGAGATCCCACCGCACATCTCCGAAGAAGGGGCCGGGTGATCCCCTGGTGTCCCGGCCGCTATTTAAGTTTTTTAAGTTTATTTATTATTGTCACAAGTAAGACTTACATTAACACTGCAATGAAGTTACTGTGAAAATCCCCTAGTCGCCACACTCCGGTGCCTGTTCGGGTTACACTGAGGGAGAATTTAGCACGGCCAATTCACCCTAACCAGCACATCTTTCGGACTGTGGGAGGAAATCGGAGCACCCGGAGGAAACCCACACAGACATGGGGAGAACGTGCAGACTCCACACAGACAGTGACCCAAGCCGGGAATCGAGCCCCGGTCCCTGGCGCTCTGAGGCAGCAATGCTAACCACTGTGCCACCGTTACCCCTCAACCAACTAAATATTAAAAGAGATAGATAAATATTTGATCAAAAGCGGGATAAAGGTCAATGGGGAAAAGGCAGGGAAGTGGAGTTAGGATGAGATGGAGATCAGCCATGATCATATAGAATGGCGGAGTGGGCTCAAGGGGCTGGATGGCCTGCTCTCGCTCCTAATTCCTATGCTCCTATCTTCCTCAAACCAAAACACTGCAGATGCTGGGCTGCACGGTGGCACAGTGGTTAGCACTGCTGTCTCACAGCTCCAGGGACCTGGGTTCGATTCCGGCCTTGGGTCACTGTCTGTGTGGAGTTTGCACATTCTCCCCATGTCTGCATGGGTTTCCTCTGGGTGCTCCGGTTTCCTCCCACCTCCCATAGAGTGTAGGTTAGGTGGATTGGCCATGCTAAATTGCCCCTTAGTGTCCAAAGATGTGCAGGTTAGGTGGATTGGCCATGCTAAATTGCCCCTTAGTGTCCAAAGATGTGTAGGTTAAGTGGATTGGCCATGCTAAATTGCCCCTTAGTGTCCAAAGATGTGCAGGTTAGGGGGAATTGGCCATGCTAAATTGCCCCTTAGTGTCCTAAGCTGTGCAGGTTAGGTGGATTGGCCATGCTAAATTGCCCCTTAGTGTCCAAAGATGTGCAGGTTAGGTGGATTGGCCATGCTAAATTGCCCCTTAGTGTCCAAAGATGTGCAGGTTAGGTGGATTGGCCATGCTAAATTGCCCCTTAGTGTCCAAAGATGTGCAGGTTAGGTGGATTGGCCATGCTAAGTTGCCCCTTAGTGTTCAAAGATGTGCAGGTTAGGGGGAATTGGCCATGCTAAATTGATCCTTAGTGTCAGGGGGATTAGTGGGGTAAATGTGTGGGGTTATGGGGATAGGGCCTGGGTGGGATTGTTGCTGGTGCAGACTCGATGGGCCAAATGGCCTTCTTCTGCACTGTAGGGATTCTATGGTATTTCATTGGGTCTAAAGCGCCTTGTGTGGTCCTGGAATGATAAGAAAGGTGCTATAGAAATGCAGATTGTTTTCTCGGTGATGAGCTAACCAACAGCACAGATTCAAAATATTCATGAATGCTCCCAGTTTAGTGATCCGCTTGCGATTTTATTTGTTCTTGGCCGTTTGCACTACCTCCCCCCAAATTAATTTTGCATTGCCCGTGAATGCCTTCTCCTCTGACCTCCAGCTGCTCCTTACAATTCCCTGTTTCGTATTGTTCAGCGCTTTCCAACTTCCCCCCCCACCCCCCGCCTCACCTTCGCTGCTTCCATGTTACCTCACTCGCTCGCTCGCGCTCTCTCTCTCTGTCTCTGCCTTGTTTCTACACCACTGAGAACTTGATCCTATTATTCTTGTCTACTTCTGGGAAGTAGCTGAGGGAATGTGAAAGGGGTGGTTGGGAGAGGGGGTGGGTGGGTGGGGGGAGTGAGGGGGGGGTGGGGGGTGGGGAGAGCCATACATATTCATCAGCTGCAGTTCAACAACAGGGCACCGTCTAACAGATCAACGGAAGCGCTAAAATCATTACCAGCACAATAAATAATAAATACTCCCTGGAAATAATTCACTGGAAGCTCTCTGGGATTTAGTGAGACTGCAGAACGGTTGTGGAGGTGACAGTGAGCTGATTTTCCCTGGTGCAACCCAGTTCTCTTAACCCCGTCAGTGCTGAACACGCTCGTGTGCGGCCTACCTTGTCCTCCCGGAGCCTGTCCCTTTGGTTCTGGGCAACAAAGAACAAAGAACAGTACAGCACATTAAGAGGCCCTCCAAGGCTACGCCGAACATAATGCCTGCCTCAACTAAAACCGTATGCACTTACAGAGACCGTATCCTTCCATTCCCATCCTATTCATATCTTAGTATCATAGAATCCCTACAGTGCAGAAGGAGGCCATTCAAACTCATTGAGTCTGCACCGACCACAGTCCCACCCAGGCCCTATCCCCCTAACACCATGTATTTACCCTAGCTAGCCCCCCTGACATTAAGAGACAATTTGGCACGGCTAATCCACCTCACCCGCACATCTTTGGACTGTGGGAGGAAACCGGAGCACCCGGAGGAAACCCGCGCAGAGACGGGGAGGACGTGCAGACTCCACACAGGCAGTGATCCAAGCCGGGAATTGAACCCTGGTCCCTGACGCTGTGAGGCAGCAGTGCTAACCACTGTGCCACCATGCCGCCCATGTATTCATCTACTTGCACCTTAAATGCCGCTATCGTACCTGCTCCCACCACGTCCCCAGACGGCGCGTTCCAGACATTCACCCACCCTCCGTGTAAAAAGAAGGCCCTCTTTTTTGGTATCAAGCATTGAGAAACAACTCCCTGTCCGCCATTTTGACAAGGTGGGGCGGGGGGGGGGGGGGGGGGGGGGGGCGGCGGGGGGGGGTGGCGGGGTGGTAGCGACTTTAATCAGGCAATTGAGGTGGGCCTGTTCGACTATGAACTCCCTGAATAAGGGCCAAATTGATGGGAGCCTCTTGCTTTGTATTTAACCAGGAGTGTCAGTCCCTCTGGCACTCCGAGTGTCGACTGCCAAGTGAAAGCACTCGGTGTGCTGTTGTCAGGCTTGTAAATAAAGGGACTTTGCTGAAAGGACTTCGGCCTCCGAGGACCTATTACACAGGGGCAGGTCCCTCATCAGCACACTTTTCACAAATCTACTTCTGAGAGCGTTTGAAGAAAGAGTTTACTGTTCACCACAGATAACTGATAATTCCTTTTTTAAAAAATATGAATAAATAAGATGGCAGTAGAGTTGGGAAAGAGGCCTGAGAGACTGGTAAAATCTACTGACTCTAAAGCCTATAGAGACAGAAGCAGGCCATTTAGCCCCTGGGGCCTTCCCAGCATTCCACTTACTCAGGCCAGATCTATCCCCCAAATTGATTTCCCCACCTTTACTCTTTATCCCTTGCTACCTTGACCTGACATTACTCTGGACAACCTTTGACAAAACTCAGAGCCTTTTGAGGGATTAAATCACAGAGTCGCTCTGCCCTCTGTGTATCGAAACCCCTGGGAATTTTACTCTGTCCCCCACCTGTTCATTGTCAAACCTCTTGTGGGTGAAGTGGATGATGTGGAGGTGAGTTTGGCTTGAGATTCAGGTTTCTGTGATTCCCTCTCCCGACTCGAAACCGTCCCTGTTTTACGTCAGACGCGGGTGTCGCAGGCAAGGCCAACATTTATTGCCCATCCCTTGAGGATGGGTGAGAGTTAATCGCACCGCTGTGGGCGCCTGGAGTCACACGTAGGGAAGAATGGCAGATTTCCTTCCCGAAAGGGACATTAGTGAACCAGATGGGTTCTATAGAATCATAGAATCCCCACAGAGCAGAAGGAGGCCACTTAGCCCATCGGGTCTGTACCAACTCTCCAACAGAGCATCTTTTCCAGGCCTACCCAGCCCCTGCCCTATCTCCATAACCCCATGTATTTACCCTGCTAATCCCCCTCACCCTTGGGGCACTAAGGAAAAATTTAGCATGGCCAATCCATCTAACCGACACATCTTTGGACGTTAAAGGGCAATTTAGCTTGGCCAATCCACCTAACCTATGAACTGTGGCAGGAAACTGGAGCACCCGGAGAAAACCCACGCCAACACGGGGAGAATGTGCAAACTCCACACAAACAGACACTCGAGTTGGGAATTGAACCCGGGTCCCTGGTGCTGTGAAGCAGCAGTGCGAACCACTGTGCCACTGTGCCACCCAATAAAGATTTAACAATAGCTGTCATGGTTACCATTCCTGATACTAGCTTTATATTCCAGGTTTGATTATAGAATTTAAGTTACACCAGCTGCTGTTGTGGGATTTGAACACCTGTCCCCAGAGTATGAACCTGGACCTTGAGATTATTAATCCAGTGACACTAATACTAGGCCACCATCTCCCCAATTTTTGAGGTTAAACCCTCCCTCAAAATGTTAGCTTTTATGTACGTTTAAAAGTTTAAAGTTTATTTATTATTAGTCACAAGTAAGTCTTACATTAACACTGCAATGAAGTTACTGTGAAATCCCCCTAGTCGCCACACTCCGGTGCCTGCTCAGGTCAATGCACCTAACCAGCACGTCTTTCAGACAGTGGGAGGAAACCGGAGCACCCGGAGGAAACCCACGCAGACACGGGGAGAACATGCAGACTCCACACAGACAGAGACCCAAGCCGGGAATCGAACCCGGGTCCCTGGCGCTGTGAGGGAGCAGTGCTAACCACTGTGCCACCGTGCCATGCAATGACTTTAATCAGGCAATAGAGGTGGGCCTGTTAGAATATGAACTCCCTAATTAAGGGCCAAATTGATGGGCCAATCAGAGAGTCTCTGGCTTTGTACTTAAGTAGGAGTGTCAGTTCCTGTGGCACTCTGAGTGTACACAGTAAGAGTTTTAACAACACCAGGTTAAAGGTGTAGACAGCTAACTGAAAGCACTCTGTACGCTGTTGTCAGACATGTGAATAAAGGGATTTTGGTGGAGGGCTTTATTACAATATGCCCCTATGGACTAAAGGTGCACGTGAATCAGGAGGTAGGCTTAATAACTTGAACACTGGGAACTGGTTCTTGAAGGTGTGCACTCATTCACATTCAGGTCTAAGACAGTCCAACAGGGTCCCTACTGGGCGGACCTAAAAGCCCAGGGATCACCTGACAGGCACACTTAAAGGGGCAATCCACACCCCAAATCCTAACATACAATATAATACATATATCACATTTGCCACTTCACTTTGAATTGATTTCTTTCCAGATGTATCGCAGCTTGGTGTGGCTCCTGCTCTGACCACAAGAAACTACAAAAGGTTGTGAACGTAGCCCAGTCCAGTCTCCCAGCCATTGACTCTGTCTGCACTTCCCGCTGCCTTGGGAAAGCAGCCAGCTTAATCAAGAATCTCACACTCCCCGGACATACTCTCTTCCACCTTCTTCCGTCAGGAAAAAAAAAATTCTGAGGTCACGTACCAACCGACTCAAGAACAGCTTTTTCCCTGCTGCCGTCAGACTTTACAATGGTCCTACCATATATTAAGCTGATCTTTCTCTACACTCTCGCGATGACCGTAACATTACATTCTGCACCCTCTCATTTCCTTCTCCCCAATGTACTCTATGAACGGTATGCTTTGTCTGCATAGCGCACAAGAAACAATACTTTTCATTGTATACTAATACATGTAGATAACTCAACATCTTTTCCCAAAGGTAGGGGAGCCTAAAACTAAAAGGCATATGTTTAAGGTGAGAGGGGAGAGATACAAAAGGGTTCAGAGGGACAATTCTGGGTAGCATGGTGGCACAGTGGTTAGCACTGCTGCCTCACAGCGCCAGGGACCTGGACTCAAATCCCAGCTTGGGTCACTGTCTGTGTGGAGTCTGCACGTTCTCCCCGTGTCTGCATGGGTTTCCTCCGGGTGCTCCGGTTTCCTCCCTCAGTCTGAAAGACGTGCTGGTTAGGGTGCATTGACCCAAACAGGCGTCGGAATGTGGCGACTGGGGGAATTTCTCAGTAACTTCATTGCAGCGTTAATGTAAGCCTTACTTGTGACAAATAAATTAACTTACAATCAGGTTCAGAGGGGCAATTCTTTCACACAGAGGGTGGTGAGTGTTTGGAAGAAGCTGCCAGAGGTAGTAGTAGAGGCGGGTACAATTTTGTCTTTTAGAAAGATTTAGACAGTTACATGGGTACGATGGGTATAGAGGGATATGGGCCAAACGGGAGCAATTGGGAATAGCTTTGTGGTAAAAACTGTAAACCTCTATGACTCTATGCGACCACAATAAATCAAATCAAATTAAATATACTTATTTTATCTTTTCCCTCAGTCTATTTCTGGTTCTCCCTGCACCGTGAATCTACCCCTCCAACACGGACTGATGTCCTGAGACTCACGGATGGACAAAAGCTGAACAGCAATAACGCAAGTGTCACAGCGATAAGATCCACCACTGTTTGGAGCAATGCAATGTTCCAAACTGCGGGAGAAGGTTAATCTTCACTTTCTGGCCTACCCTTGAAGGAATCTCGGATGGCCTTGGAATTACAAAGCTCCGGAGAATTCCCTCAGCGCGGAACGTCGGCAAAGTCAGTGTCTGGGTGGAAAGAAAAAAGAATTAATTTGCATTTGTGTGGAGACTATTGTGCCCTTAGTGCACCCGAAGCTGCTTCAACATCCATCTTATTATCATAGAATCAAAGAATCCCCATAGTGTAGAAGGAGGCCATTCGGCCCATCGAGTCTGCACCAACTGTCTGACCGAGCATCCCAATCAGGCCCCACCACAATAACTCCATGTATTTCCCCCATCAATCCCCCTAACCTGCACATCTTGAGACACGAAGGGGCAATTTATTATAGCTAATCTCCCTAACCTGCCCATCTTGAGACACGAAGGGGCAATTTAGCATGGCTAATCCCCCTAACCTGCACATCTTTGGACACTAAGGGACAATTTATCATAGCTAATCTCCCTAACCCGCACATCTTTAGACACTGATGGGCAATTTACCATGGCCAATCCACCCAACCCGCACATCTTTAGAATGTGGGAGAAAACCGGATCACCTGGCAGACACGGCGAGAACGTGCAAACTCCACACAGTCAGTGACCCGAGCCGGGAATCGAACCTGTATCCCTGGCACTGTGAGGCGGCAGTGCTAACCACTGTGCCACTGTGAGGAGCTAAGACTAATAAGATTGGCTGGAATTTTCCAACCGTTCGCACCGCCGGGGTTTTCCCATCCCACTCCGCTGCAGTGACCGGAGATTTCGCTTGGCGTCCAAATCTCTGTCTTCGCTGCTGCAGGAGCGAGGCGTAAACCCGCGGCAAGTTCGCGCTCATTAAGTGCCGTCACGGGATACAATAAGGAAATGAATAATAGTATCTAGCTAGGTGAGGTGTGTACCTGGAATTGGAGACACCGGTTTAATATAAACCGATATTAAAACAACATTGGAATATAAGCAATGTTCTGTGAACGTGACCACCGATGTATAAATAAGGTGAACATTTGTGATCTGGCAGAGTGCCGTATTAGGACAGAGCACTCCCTGTATTCTTTGAATAAACAACCATGACCTGTAACTGAACCTCCGGGTGATCAATTCATAGAAGTCCATCACATCCGTCCTCCCTGGGTTGAATCTATTCAGTCCAAGATACATGTTGAGCCCTATCACCTTCAGAAAAGCTTTGGCAATTCTATGGGTAATTTTGAAATTCGGGCATTTCAGGGTGGCAGGAAGTCGGAATGCCAGTGATTTTAAGACCATTGTTTAATGCCCTCAGCTTAAAGGGAAGCCCCACCACTGTTTTCTGAGGGTAACAGGTGATGGGCAACGCCCTTGCCGGCGACACCCACATCAATTTGATTCTTCAATTGACCTGTTAATGTGAACAAGGACCTCTTTGGACAGCGCACTGGAGATATCCACCACCCCCTGTGGAACCCCAGCCACTGAGAGATCAGCAACTTGGAATGATTCCTTTCAACATCAAAGGCATTTCGGGATGTGGCCTTGTGATGTGGGGCTACATTCTTCGGTGACCTCCTGGAGTCAGGAATGGTGTTGGGAATCACCAAAATTTCCCGCATAAAAATGCACAAACGCACTCTTCCCATTACAGGAAGGAGTTAAGATTTAAGGTTGAACCACAAGCTCGTATACATGCCCTTTGACCTTGAGGTTGACATGACAGCCGTCGGGAAAGGTTTTCCCCTCCCCTTTTTGTTTCCAACAGGTTTTGGTAAGTTTCTGAACATCTGCCTTTGTTTGAGAGCTCTAAAACCTTGGGCCAGGCATTTTGAGGAGTTGTAAACATTCTGGCAGGCAGATTTTAAATATTTTCACAACATTAAATATTATTGTTAGATGCTGCATTATAATTAGAATTTTTTTTATTGCAGTGATTGATCACAAGGCTCTGTCCTGCAAAGGGAGATTAAGCATTACATTGACCAGTATATTGTAAGTTCTGAGATCCATTCGAGTACATTTCCATTGGAAACAAGTGCTATTATGCACTCAGAGCTGATGTGGGCAGAGCTTTGGAGGCATGATCTAAAGTAATTTTAATGTCCACAGTGCTTTAGGTTTGAAAGGAAATGTGGTTGGCTGCATATTTCTTTAAAGAAAATAAAACAGCCACTTGCTCCTGGACTGCTTTGATTGACAGACCATCTGATGTAGTGAAGAAAACAGGGCCACCTCTTTTTGCAAACTGAAAAGGCTTAATTGTTTGCAGTTGCAAGGGATTGTTTCGACAGTGAGCAGTGTTACCCTTCCAATTAGGTGAGTGGTTGTACCGCAGACAGTGAGGGAGAGGGGGGCATGGAGGGATCATAGTGGCTGAAAGAGGGCATGGAAGGGGCATGTGGGTATGAGTGAGCAGGGAGGGGGGGCATGAGTGGGCATGAGAGGAGCCTATTAACCAGGTTTCACCCCTCCGATTGGAGTCGGAAGAGCCAAACGCTGCTCACTCACCACTCCAGGAGCATGATGGGTTCCCAAACTCGGATAAGCAGCCCGACTTATGTTCCAATATGAAACTCCCACTCGCAGCACGGTGGCACAGTGGTTAGCACTGCTGCCTCACATCTCCAGGGACCCAGGTTCGATTCCGGCCTTGGGTCACTGTCGGTGCGGAGTCTGCACGGTCTCCTTGTGTCTGCGTGGGTTTTCCCCGGGCGCTCCGGTTTCCTCCCACACTCCAAAGATATGGAGGTTAGGTGGATTAGTAGGATAAATACGTGGGGTTACAGGGAAAGGGCCTGGGTGGGATTGTGGTCGGTACAGACTCGATGGGCCGATGGCCTCCTTCTGCACTGGAAGAATTCTATGGGTGGGATTTTAAAGCCTCGCCCGAGCGAGACCGGAAATTCCCATTCGAGGTCAACGGACATTTCCTCGCCCGCTCCAAATCTGTGGCGGGCAGGGTGGTAGAATTCCGTTGCATGATTCTATGACATGAGGTGAATGCACCCTGGAAAGATGTGCTGGGGGGGCCATGGCGACAGGGCGGGAGTGGAGATTGCCTCATCTCATTCACATATGGCGGCGCAGTGGTTAGCACTGCTGCCTCACAGCGCCAGGGACCCGGGTTCCATCCCCGGCTTGGGTCACTGTCTGTGCGGAGTCTGCACGTTGTCCCCGTGTCTGCGTGGGTTTCCTCCCACACTCCAAAAAACATGCTGGTAAAGGTGTGTTGAATCACAGAATCTTACAGTGCAGAAGGAGGCCATTCGGCCCATCGAGTCTGCACCGACAACAATCCCACCCAGGCCCTATCCCCATAACCCCATGCATTTACCCTAGCTAGTCCCCCTGACACTAAGGGGCAATTTAGCATGGCCAATCCACCTAACTCGCACACCTTTCGGACTGTGGGGGGGGGAAACTGGATCTCCGGAAGAAAACCCATGTGGATACGGGGAGAACGTGCAGGCTCCACGCAGACAGTGACCCAAGCCGGGAATTGAACCCGGGTCTCTGGCGCTGTGAGGCAGCAGTGCTCACCACTGTGCCACCGTGCCACTCTACTTTTCCCATGTGCTAAATTCTCCCTCAGTGTACCCGAACGGGCACCGGAGTGTGGCGACTAGAGGGATTTTCACAGTGACTTCATTGCAGTGTTAATGTAAGCCTGCTTGTGAAAGCAATAAATAAACTTTAAAAAAATAGATTGAGTAATGAATAACCCGATCGCGGGTCATGTGACCACTGGGAAAAGGGGGGGGGGGGAAAGCCCGCTGAGACTCCACAGTTGACCATTCAGGAATTCTGACGCTCCCGTCTGCAGGTGAAAAAAAACACTCAGGTGCAAAACCTGAAGCAAAATCAAACACAGCAAACCTTTGGATTTGAGAGCAAAGAAAAGACTCAGAGCGATTCAGTCAGCACGAGAGTTGTGCATTATTAATCCTCCCCTCGCACTTTGGTAGCTACTATCTGAAAGGAATCTCAGGTAACTAACTGATTAGATCCATTTCATTTTTGCTATTCAACCTTAATCTGCTGCCTGGTGTCTTTGCAATGTGCAGGAGACTGGCACCATGTAATATTAATATTCCTTTCAGAACTCGATTCCCGTCCAAACGCAAGGGGCCTGAGAACATGCTTCCCGTGGCTCCTGGCGTCACTTGCTTTAATGGCATTGGGATGCTGTTTAATTCATAACAATGATGCAGCAGTCAACTGCACTAAAAGCACATAGAAGCCATGCATGGCTACCCCGGTGAGCGCAGGCCACAGAGCAAGCGGTCACTGGAGGTTCAGTTCCACTTCTCTCCGGCTGCTCCACTTTGACCCCGCAACCCCCTTTTACCCCTTTCTGTTCAGTTGCCTCAGAGGAATTACCTCATGGTACAATGTGGGGAGGGGGGGAGGGGAGGGGTGGGGGTTGGTGAGGATGACGGTGGTGCGGGATGGTGGGAGGGTGGGAAATGTGGCCTGGGTGGTAGGGATGGCATTGTGAGGTGGGATGCAGAATTTGGATTTCCAGGCGGCAGGTCGAGATGCGGCAAGAAGGTTCAGTGCCGTGCCTCATGGAATCCCGACAGTGCAGAAGGAGGCCATTCAGCCCATCGACTCTCCACCGACACCAACTGAGTGTCATACTCAGGCCCTCACCCCCGCCCTATCTCCATAACCCCACGCATTTACCCTGCTAATCCTCCTAATCTACACATTTTTGGACACGAACGGGAAATTTAGCATGGCTAATCTACCTAAATTATACATCTTGGGACAATAAGGGGCAATTTAGCAAGGCAAATCCATCTAATGCACACATCTTTGGACACTAAGAGGCAATTTAGCATGTCCAATCCACCTAACCCGCATATCTTGGGACTGTAAGGGGCAATTTAGCTTGGCCAATCCACAAAACATCTTCGGACTGTGGGAGGAAACCGGAGCACCCGGAGGAAACTGACACAGACACGGGGAGAACGTTCAAACTCCGCACAGACAGTGTCCCAGGCCGGGATTAAGCATTATATCAGCCTGTGCCAGGTTCACCCGCGGATCATTTGCAGGTCACGAATGCTTGTTGACAGGAACATGTTTTCAGTAAAGTCCCAGCAAGTCTCAAAACCTCATGGCGCCGGTTTACTCGTCATCTAAATGTGGTGGGAATCTGTCAGTCACGTACGGTTGTGTGAAAGGGCAACCATTTCCCTTGTCTGTGGCACAAGGGAGCGGGCGTAGCAGCTGGATGGCAGCGTGCCTTGGAGTTTGGAACTGGCAAGGGTGAGTGGGTGGGGGTTGTGGAGTGTTGGGGGCATGGAGGATTGGAATCCCAGAGGGGGATAATGGGTGGGTTTAGTGATATGGAGGAGTGAGGTGGGATGGGCTTGGGACCTGCGCGTGGTAGGGGGCTGATGGAGACAGTCTGTCAAGGTCGGAAAATGAGGGACCTAAAGGCTCCTGTTTGGGGAGGTGGTGGCGTCGTGGTATTATTATTGGACGAGGAATCCAGAGACCCAGGGTAATGCACTGGGAACTTAGATTCAAATACCACCATGGCTGATGGTGAAACTGGCATTCAATAAAAATCTGGAAATAAGAATCTACTGATGACCATTAAAACCATTGTCGATTTTTGGAAAAACGTGGGTGGCACAGTAGCACAGTGGTTAGCACTGCTGCTTCACAGCTCCAGAGACCTGGTTTCGATTCCCGGCTTGGGTCACTGTCTGTGTGGAGTTTGCACATTCTCCTCGTGTCTGCGTGGGTTTTCTCCGGGTGCTCCGGTTTCCTCCCACAGTCCAAATATGTGCGGTTTAGGTTGATTGGCTATGCTAAAAAAAAATTGCCCCTTAGTGTCCTGAGGTGCGTAGGTTAGAGGGACTAGTGGGTAAAATACGTAGGGATATGGGGGTAGGGCCTGGTTGGGATTGTGGTCGGTGCAGACTCGATGGGCCGAATGGCCTCTTTCTGTACTGTAGGGTTTCTATGATTTCTATGATCTGGATCACTCACGTCCTTTAGGGAAGGAAATTTGCAGTCCTTACCCGGTCTGGCCTACATGTGACTCCAGAGCCACAGCAATGTGAGTGACTCTAAACTGCCCCTCTGAAATGGCTGAGCAAGCAACTCAGTTCAAGGGCAATTAGGAACAGGTGGCCTTGCCATGTGGTTGACTCTTAAACACCCTCAGGGATGGGCAATAAATATTGGAAGAAGTTTAACAACACCAGGTTAAAGTCCAACAGGTTTATTTGGTAGCAAAAGCCACACAAGATTTCGGACCCTTAAGCCCCTTCTTCAGGTGAGTGGGAATTCTGTTCACAAACAGGGCATATAAAGACACAAACTCAATTTACAGAATAATGGGTGGAATGCGAATACTTACAGCTAATCAAGTCTTTAAAATACAAGCAATGTGAGTGGAGAGAGCATTAAGACAGGTTAAAGAGATGTGTATTGTCTCCAGACAGGACAGACAGTGAGACTCTGCAAGTCCAGGCAAGCTGTGGGGATTACAGATAGTGTGACATGAACCCAATATTCCGGTTGCGGCCGTCCTCGTGTGTGCGGAACTTGGCTATCAGTTTCTGCTCAGCGACTCTGCGCCGTCATGTGTCGTGAAGGCCGCCTTGGAGAACGCTTACCCGAATATCCAACGCCGGCATCTCCACATCAATAAATATTGCCCCAGCCAGCGATGCCCACATCCCAAGAAAGAGTAAAAAAAAAGTACTGTCCAAATGTGTGCTCAACAGGATGTTGGCTGACAGAGTGCTTCCAGGAGTTCTCCGACAACATTTCAATTGCCCCTCGCTGAGGGTGATCACAAACAATGTGCAGCACGGTGTTAGCACTGCTGCCTCACAGCGCCAGGGGCCCGGGTTTGATTCCAGCCTTTGGTCAGTCTGTGTGGAGTGTGCACATTCTCCCCGCGTCTGCGTGGGTTTCCTTCGGGTGCTCCAGTTTCCTCCCACGCTCCAAAGATGTGCAGGTTAGGTGGATTGGCCATGCTAAATTGCCTCTTAGCGTCAGGGGGACTAGTTAGGGTAAATCTATGGGGATAGGGCCTGGGTGGGATTGTGGTTGGTGCAGGCTCAATGGGCCGAATGGCCGCCTTCTGCACTGTAGGATTTATGATATGAAATCTATGATAATGTCCTTTGTAATCCAGAGTCGGGAAGGCCAGCTGAGCCTGCAAGTTCAGCCATGCCCCAAAGAGTGGTGGGCACAACACTGGGCACGAATGTGAACATTCAATGAAGAGTGAAGACAAAAACACAATATTGTTTCCTCCACCATCAAAGAAATGTCCCTGTAACCATCAATGTGTGCCAACCATGAGCCTTGCCAGTACATATAATCTCTCTGACTGAGCCTAGTCTCATTAGTGACAGACAGCATGGTTTTGTAAGAGGGAGATCGTGCCTTACAAATTTGGTGGAGTTTTTTGAGGAAGTGACAAAAACGGTTGATGAAGGAAGGGCCGTGGATGTCGTCTATATGGATTTCAGTAAGGCATTTGACAAAGTCCCACATGGCAGGTTGGGTAAGAAGGTTAAGGCTCACAGGATACAAGGGGACGTGGCTGGATGGGTGGAGAACTGGCTTGGCCATAGGAGACAGAGGGTAGTGGTCGAAGGGTCTTTTTCCGGCTGGAGGTCTGTGACCAGTGGTGTTCCGCAGGGCTCTGTACTGGGACCTCTGCTATTTGTGATATATATAAATG
This sequence comes from Mustelus asterias, assembly GCF_964213995.1. Taxonomy (NCBI): domain Eukaryota; kingdom Metazoa; phylum Chordata; class Chondrichthyes; order Carcharhiniformes; family Triakidae; genus Mustelus; species Mustelus asterias. The sequence continues at coordinate 22,767,851 of NC_135819.1, forward strand.
ATTTGGAAGAAGGTGTAACTGCTGTAATCAGCAAGTTTGCGGATGACACGAAGATGGCTGGAATTGCGGATAGCGAAGAGCATTGTCGGGCAATACAGCAGGATATAGATAGGCTGGAAAATTGGGCGGAGAGGTGGCAGATGGAGTTTAATCTGGATAAATGCGAAGTGATGCATTTTGGAAGAAATAATGTAGGGAGGAGTTATACAATAAATGGCAGAGTCATCAGGAGTATAGAAACACAGAGGGACCTAGGTGTGCAAGTCCACAAATCCTTGAAGGTGGCAACACAGGTGGAGAAGGTGGTGAAGAAGGCATATGGTATGCTTGCCTTTATAGGACGGGGTATAGAGTATAAAAGCTGGAGTCTGATGATGCAGCTGTATAGAATGCTGGTTAGGCCACATTTGGAGTACTGCGTCCAGTTCTGGTCGCCGCACTACCAGAAGGACGTGGAGGCATTGGAGAGAGTGCAGAGAAGGTTTAGCAGGATGTTGCCTGGTATGGAGGGTCTTAGCTATGAGGAGAGATTGGGTAGACTGGGGTTGTTCTCCTTGGAAAGACGGAGAATGAGGGGAGATCTAATAGAGGTGTACAAGATTATGAAGGGTATAGATAGGGTGAACAGTGGGAAGCTCTTTCCCAGGTCGGAGGTGACGATCACGAGGGGTCACGGGCTCAAGCTGAGAGGGGCGAAGTATAACTCAGACATCAGAGGGACGTTTTTTACACAGAGGGTGGTGGGGGCCTGGAATGCGCTGCCAAGTAAGGTGGTGGAGGCAGGCACGCTGACATCGTTTAAGACTTACCTGGATAGTCACATGAGCAGCCTGGGAATGGAGGGATACAAACGATTGGTCTAGTTGGACCAAGGAGCGGCACAGGCTTGGAGGGCCGAAGGGCCTGTTTCCTGTGCTGTACTGTTCTTTGTTCTTTGTTCAACAAATAGCAATGACGCACACATGAACAAAGTGAGACCAATGTAATCAGAAATGTTTACAAGTGGAGTTTCACTTTGAGAAGACCCCATCATCCTCTCTATGTCAATGGTGATGGAGTTGGGCAGCAATACTGGGGCTCTGATCCTCCCAGTTTCACCAGGACACCCTTTAATAGCCCACCTGCATTGACAGCTGGGGCTGGGTTCCACCAATGAAATGCTTTCCCCAACCGCCAATTCAAAAGTGAGACAATGGCCCAGTGGTATTATCACTGGACTATTAACCCAGAAACTCAGCTCATGTTCTGGGGACCCGGGATCGAATCCCGCAATAGCAGATGGCGGAATTTGAATTCAATAAAAAAACATCTGGAATTTAGAATCTTCTGATGATCATGAAACGATTGTCGGAAAAACCCATCTGGTTCACTAATGTCCTTTAGGGAAGGAAATCTGCCGTCCTTACCCGGTCTGGCCTACATGTGACTCCAGAGCCACAGCAATGTGGCTGACTCTCAACTGCATTCTGAAATGGTCTAGTGAGCCACTCAGCTGTATCAATCGCTCAAGAAGGCAACTCACCACCACCTTCTCTCGGGGATGGGCAATAAATGCTGGCCTAGCCATCGATGCCCATGTCACACAAATGAATTTTAAAAAAGAATTGCACGCTGGCCACTGGGGCTCAGAATATAAACATGTGGGGAAGGCATGAAGAGAGAAAATAGAAAACTACCCCCCTCTCACTGGGAAACAACAATAACTTGCATTTATATACACCTCACCCAATAAAACATCCGGGTACACTTCACAGGGAAGTTAGCAACTAAAATTTGACACAGAGGCACGCCCTGTCCTCTTGAGAATTTTTATGGGTAACCCTTTCATTTTGGAAGTATGTTTTCCAGATCTTTCCCACAGCTCTTTCTCCTTTTTTCCAACTATCCCCATGTTGATTCCCCCTCCCTTAGACCCCTCACTCCGCTTAAAAGCAAATTTGAATTCAATAAAAAATATCTGGAATTAAAGTTTAAAAGTTTCAAGTTAAAGTTTAAAGTTTGTTTATTAGTGTCACAAACAGGCTTACATGGGCGGCACGGTAGCACAGTGGTTAGCACTGCTGCTTCACAGTTCCAAGGATCTGTGTTCGATTCCTGGCTTGGGTCACTGTCTGTGTGGAGTCTGCACATTCTCCTTGTGTCTGCGTGGGTTTCCTCCGGGTGCTCCGGTTTCCTCCCACAGTCCAAAGATGTGCGGGTTGGGTTGATTGGCCATGCTAAAAATTGCCCCTTCGAGTCCTGAGATGCGTAGGTTTAGAGGGATTAGAGGGTAAATATTTAGGGATATGGAGGTAGGGCCTGGGTGGGATTGTGGTTGTTGCAGACTCGATGGGCCAAATGGCCTCTTTCTGTACTGTAGGGTTTCTATGATTCTATACATTAACACTGCAATGAAGTTACTGTGAAAATCCCCAAGTCGCCACACTCCGGAGCCTGTTCAGGTACATTAAGAGCAATGTAACATGGCCAATGCACTTAATCAGCACACCTGTTGGAGGAAACCGGAGCACCCAGAGGAAACCCACGCAGACACGGGGAGAATGTGCAGACTCCACACAGATAGTTGGTTAAATAAATGAATTGTTGATTGCTCACTTAAAGTGAGGGTCCGATTTTCCCATCCTGATTCTAAGTGCTGGGCGGACATGAAACTGGGAGTGTTTCAGATCCGACTTTTAGCCCCATTCTCAGGCGCCCCCACACGCACTCTGCCTGAAATAATATCAGCGATTCTGAATCGCGCTGCGCAAGCCTGTGGGCGGGGCTTAACCCACCTGAAGCCCCGCTGCTCCGATCGGAGCCTCCTACTGCGCATGCGCAGAAATAAAATGATAGACTTCACTCCCCTGCCACATCCCTCCAGGATAACGCCTCCCCCGGTCCCCACAGACAGTGCCCCACCCCCACAACATTACGGACCCCCTTATCCCCCCACTCCTCCACCACCCAGATCAATTGGGGGCACCTCCCCCTTCCCCCCCACCGATCATAGGTAGAGTGGCAGCAGACCCCCCCCCCCCCCCCCCTTCCCCCACAGCAAACTCTGCATAGACAGTGACCCAAGCCGGGAATCAAACTGGGGTATGGGGCAGCATGGTGGCACAGTGGTTAGCATTGCTGCCTCACAGTGCCAGGGACCTGAGTTCGATTCCCAGCTTGGGTCACTGCCTGTGTGGAGTTTGCACATTCCCCCCATGTCTGCGTGGGTTTCCTCCGGGTGCTCCGGTTTCCTCCCACAGTCCAAAGATTGGCAGGTTAGGTTGACTGGCCATGCTAAACTGACACTAGTGTCAGGGGGATTAGCAGGGTAAATGTGTGGGGTTACGGGAATAGGGCCTGGGTGGGATTGTGGTCGGTGCAGACTCGATGGGCCGAATGGTCTCCTTCTGCACTGTAGGGATTCTATGATTCGATGATACCTAGTGCTGTGAGGCAGCAGTGCTAATCACTGTGGCACCGTGCCACCATTGTTCGGAGAGATATGTTTTAAGGTGTGTTGTAAAAGAGGAGGTGGTGTGGGAGCAGGTGATGGGTGGTGAGGAAGGGGAGATAGATGGAGGAGTTGAAGAAGGTGCCTTGGGCCCAGGCACAGTGGAACGGTGCTCAAGAGGCCGGAGTTAGTGGGGCACAGATATCTTGTAGGGGTTCGGGGCTGGAGGAGGTTACAGAGGTCGGAATAGAAAAAGATCTGGAAGGATTTAAAAACAAGGATGTTGCTTCGTTCGGAGGGAATGTTGGTCAGTGAGCCTGAGGTTGGTTGTTGAGCAGGACCTGCTGTAAGTTGGGGCGTTGACACCTGAGCTTCGAGGGTAAATTAACCTGATGTAGGGTGACTGGAACACACCCAACCCTCTCCCATCCCCTGCCGACTCTATTGCCGTGGCAACTGCCTCGAGATGTGCCTCGATCCTCAGGCAGACCAAACACATCAATTCTCAAAAAGGGTCAAACAGATCAAAGACGGGAATCCTCAGGCAATGCAGCTGGGGAAACAAGTCACTCATGGGAACACTGTGAACAGGAGGAGGTCATTCAGCCCCTCAAGCCTTGTTTCCATATCAGAGAATCATAGAATCCATACAGTGCAGAAGGAGGTCGTTCAGCCCATCGAGTCTGCACTGACCACATCTCACCCAGGCCCTATTCCCGTAATCCCACATATCTGCATTTCCAATCTCCCTGGCACTAAGGTTAATTTGTCACGGCCAATCCACCTAACCAGCACATCTTTGGACTGTGGGAGGAAACCGGAGCACCTGGAGGAAACCCACGCAGACATGGGGAGAACGTGCAAACTCCACATCGACAGTGACCCAAGCTGGGAATTGAACCCAGGTCTCTGGCACTGTGAGGCAGCAGTGCTAACCACTAATACCTTTACCAAACAGAAATGTATTATTCTTAGTTTTACAATCTTAGTTGGCCCCACCCCCTAAGTCTCTACAGATTTCTGAGGGATTTGCAGATTGCAATTTCTTTCTATCCTGAATGGCCAATCTTTATTTTTAAGTTTCCACTGCTCATTCCTGCCTCAACCTACCACCCCCTTTCACCTCCCTCCCTCTCCCCACCTCCTCCCTTTGTTTGGGACTCCATTATCAGAGGAAGTATTCTCCCCTGAATGTGTCATCTTCCAGTTCAGGTCTGGGTCAGAGAGCAATCGGAGCCCTTTCTCTTCATCTCTCAAACTGGACACAGGCTTTTAATCTGGATTTTATCCTCTCCCAGGGGAAGTCATGGAGTCATCGAGGTTTACAGCATGGAAACAGGCCCTTCGGCCCAACCTGTCCATGCCGCCCCTTTTGTTTAACCACTAAGCTAGTCCCAATTGCCCACATTTGGCCCATATCCCTCTATGCTACGAGAGGACACAGGTTTAAGGTGCTGGGAAGTAGGTACAGAGGAGATGTCAGGGGTAAGTTTTTCACTCAGAGGGTAGTGGGCGAGTGGAATCGGCTGTCGTCAGTGGTGGTGGAGGCAAACTCGATAGGGTCTTTTAAGAGACTCCTGGATGAATACATGGGACTTAATAGGATTGAGGGTTATAGGTAAGCCTATATATAAGCCTAGGTAGGTAGGGACATGACCAGCACAACTTGTGGGCCGAAGGGCCTGTTTGTGCTCAAATGTTTTCTTTGTTTGATGCACGTCAATTGAACTCAAGACACAAGGCTTCGGTAACTGAAGGCTTTTATTGCCTAACAATGGAACTACTAGAACGTAAGTACACCACCCCAGACTGACGAGGTCCCGCCCGAGCAGGGGGTCTTATACCTCTCCCAAGAGGCGGAGCCCGACTGGGATGTGCCACAACAGTAACAACCACAGGTGTATTAATCCCACCCTAGCCCAACAACAACATTAGAACAATCCCACAGTGTGAACACCCTATCCCAACAACAACATTAGAACAACCCCACAGTGGGAACCAACGATGGTTCACCACAATGTTCTATGTTCTATTCCCATCGTACTCATGCAACTGTCTAAATGCTTTTTAAAAGACAAAATTGTACCCGCCTCTACTACTCCTCTGGCAGCTTGTTCCAGACACTCACCACCCTCTGTGTGAAAATTTTGCCCCTCTGGACACTTTTGTATCTCTCCCCTCTCACCTTCAACCTATGCCCTCTAGTTTTAGACTCCCCTACCTTTGGGAAAAGATATTGACTATCTAGCTGATCTGTGCCCCTCATTATTTCATAGACCTCTATAAGATCACCCCTCAGCCTCCTACACTCCAGAGAAAAAAGTCCCAGTCTATCCAGCCTCTCCTTGTTACTCAAACCATCAAGTCCCAGTAGCATCCTGGTAAACGTGAGGAGCTGCCTCTTCATACCAATGGCAGGCCATCTCTGCCGCCGCGAATCGCACGATGGAAAATCCTGCCCTCTGTTTCTCTCTTTGTTACTGTCCAATCGGTGGACCCTTTCCGACACTTCCTGTTCTGGAGCGGTAAGGTTACTCCTTGATTGAGGAAATCTCAAAACTGCGGCTGGAACTCTCCAGCCATTCACGCCCCGCCGTCGCTGCCGGCGAGGATGGAGACTTCAGCGCTCAGCCTAATCTCCATTCACTGCACAGAATCCCAGCTGCAGGTGAGGTCGGAGAATATCGACCATGCATTTCCTCACTGCTGGGGGTTGCTTAACGGATCTGTAATTACCTCAGCAAAGTCCGTGAGGTGGGTCACTTGGAGTATGAGCTCCCTGATTGAGTTCAATTTTAAAGTTTCTTCATTAGTGTCACAAGTAGGCTGACGTTAACACTGCAAATAAGTTATTGTGAAAACCCCCTACTGGCCGCACTCCTAGTCGGGTACACTGAGGGAGAATTTAGCATGGCCAGTGTACCTAACCAGCATATCTTTCGGAGTATGGGAGGAAACTGGAGCACCCGGAGGAAACCCACGCAGACACGGGGAGAACGTGCAGACTCCACACAGACAGTGACCCAAGCTGGGAATCGAACCTGGGTCCCTGGCGCTGTGAGGTGGCAGTGCTAACCCACTGTCGGAATAAATGGGTGTTTTTCCGGTTGGAAGAAGGTAACTAGTGGCGTGCTGCAGGGATCGGTACTCGGGCCGCAACTGTTTACCATTTATATAGATGATCTGGAGGAGGGGACGGAGTGTAGGGTAACGAAGTTTGCAGACGACACAAAGATAAGTGGAAAAGTGAATCGTGTGGAGGACGGAGAAGATCTGCAGAGAGATTTGGACAGGCTGAGTGAGTGGGCGAGGATATGGCAAATGGAGTATAACGTTGAGAAATGCGAGGTTATACACTTTGGAGGAAATAATAACAAATGGGATTACTATCTCAATGGAAACAAATTAAAACATGCTACCGTGCAAAGGGACCTGGGGGTCCTTGTGCATGAGACGCAAAAGCCCAGTCTGCAGGTACAACAGGTGATCAAGAAGGCAAATGGGATGTTGGCCTATATTGCGAGGGGGATAGAATATAAAAGCAGGGATGTCTTGATGCACCTGTACAGGGCATTGGTGAGGCCGCAGCTGGAATACTGTGTGCAGTATTGGTCCCCTTATATGAGGAAGGATATATTGGCATTGGAGGGAGTGCAGAGAAGGTTCACCAGGTTGATACCGGAGATGAGGGGTTTGGATTATGAGGAGAGGCTGAGGAGATTGGGTTTGTACTCGTTGGAGTTTAGAAGGGTGAGGGGGGATCTTATGGAGACTTATAAGATAATGCGGGGGCTGGATAGGGTGGAGGCGGAGAGATTCTTTCCACTTAGTAAGGAAGTTAAAACTAGAGGACACAGCCTCAAAATAAAGGGGGGTCGGTTTAAGACAGAGTTGAGGAGGAACTTCTTCTCCCAGAGGGTGGTGAATCTCTGGAATTCTCTGCCCACTGAGGTGGTGGAGGCTACCTCGCTGAATATGTTTAAAGCGCGGATGGATGGATTCCTGATCGGTAAGGGAATTAAGGGTTATGGGGATCAGGCGGGTAAGTGGTACTGATCCACGTCAGATCAGCCATGATCTTATTGAATGGCGGGGCAGGCTCGAGGGGCTAGATGGCCTACTCCTGCTCCTATTTCTTATGTTCTTATGTTATGTTCTTATGTGCCATCATGCAACCCAGAAATGCATCGAGACTTAAACTAAGGCCTCCCTCAGCCATCTTCAAAGATAAGCAGGTGAGTTTTCCACAGTGTCCTGATTTGATTTGTTTCTTGCACGCTATACAGACAGAGCATACCATTCATAGAGAAGGAAACGAGAGAGTGCAGAATGTAGTGTTACAGTCATAGCTCGGGTCTAGAGAAAGATCAGTTTAATGCAAAGTAAGTCCATTCAAAAGTCTGACAGCAGCAGGGAAGAAGTTGTTCTTGAGTCGGTTGGTACGGGTCCTCAGGCTTTTGTATCTTTTTCCTGATGGAAGAAGGTGGAAGAGAGAATGTCCGGGGTACGTGAGGTCCTTGATTATGCTGGCTGCTTTGCCGAGACAGCGGGAAGTGCAGACAGAGTCAATGGATGGGAGGCTGGTTTGCGTGATGGATTGGGCTACATTCACAACCTTTTGTAGTTTCTTGCGGTCTTGGGCAGAGCAGGAGCCATACCAAGCTGTGATGCAACCAGAAAGAATGCTCTCTATGATGCATCTGTAAAAGTTGCTGAGAGCCGTAGCTGACACGCCAAATTTCCTTCGTCTTCTGAGAAAACTACCCTTCAACCAAAAAGTCTGGAAACAGATGGCCAGACCCATTATCGCACTGCCAGCCACGAGAAGTTGCTTAATTGAAAGTGGTTGGCTGCTCCTGTAACAATGCAGTGACGATAATTCGAAAGTACTTCACTGGCTGTAGGATGATCTGTGAAATCCTGAGGTCAGGGAAAGTGCAATATGAATCTGAGCTCTTCCTTTTCTTAGGGAAGCTGCTTATTCTTCAGCCCCCTTCCTCAAGAGATATCTTCTGAACCTGCCTCCTTGAAGGTTGGACGCGTAGAGTCTTCCATCTCCCGAGGGAGGGAAGAAGAAATATCCGTCCCGATTTCTCTCCGAATAATTCTCAGTTCAGCAGGCAAGAGAGAATGAAAAAAATAATCATCGCCGGCTGTATTTCATTGTTGCCTCGGGAAGCAATCTCTCAAAAGTGCCAAGTAGCGGCTGCGTGATTAAATCCTGCTCAGCAACTTGTGAAGCACTTACATCCTGGGCGAACATTTGTCCTCCCCACGGCTGGAAAAAGCACGCAAAGGGCCGAATTTGGACCTCAGGAATGCTTGAAAAGCTAAGCCAATTCGAAATAGCGTCAGGCAGACATTTTTGGGCATCTGGTGTCACTGGTAGCAAGTCCGAAGTGGGAAAGGAGATAGGAAGAGGCCACGGCAGGCACTGCCTTTACCCTTTTACCCCACACTGCTGTCAGCAATGGGAAGAAGGTCGGGCCTGCCTGCCATGTATTCTTGACAGTCTATTCCAATCTGGATGAAGATCTAACCTTGAGTGTCAGAATCAACGATTCCCAAATGAAGACAGTTGACAATCCATTACCAATTCTCTGTAACTTATCCATTATACTGAGACAAGTCATAAATGATGGGTGTAGCAAGGATACAAATATTGCACCAGCGCAGTTGAAGGCACGATATTTAGGACATTGTACAAGAATTGAGCTTTATGTGATCAGAGAGTGTTTGACAGGGCCAACGTAGATGGAGATTTACTGTGTGTGATATTGGAGTGCATGATGGAACAGTTTAGAGGGAGCATTACTGGATAACTAATCAGTCCTGTACCTCTCCTGGTGGTGTTTGGTTTTGTTTGCCTGGTGTTTGACTGGTAGTGGCTTTTGCTACCAAATAAACCTGTTGGACTTTAACCTGGTGTTGTTAAACTTCTTACTGTGGTTACCCCAGTCCAACGCCGGCATCTCCACATAGTGTTTGGTTGGACAGTGGGATTTTATTCTGCAAATAACTTATGCTATACCTGTGGTGTGAGTGTGGTAAAGTGTAAACAGAGTTTTACTATACACGCCAGGGTGTCATTAATGGAATAGTGTAGAAGGAACTTCACTTTGTATCTAATCCCGTGTTGTATTTGTCCTGGGAGTGTTTGATGGACACAAGTCCTCACTCACCTGATGAAGGAGCTTCAGACTCCGAAAGCTAGTGCTGCCAAATAAACCTGTTGGACTTCAACCTGGTGTTATGAGACTTCTTACTGTGCTTACCCCAGTCCAATGCCAGCATCTCCACATTGTGTTTGATGGGGAGTTTTACTCTGTATCTAACCCCGTGCTGTGCCTGATCTGGGAGTGTTTGATGGGGACAGTGTACAAAGAACAAAGAAAATTACAGCACAGGAACAGGCCCTTCGGCCCTCCAAGCCTGCACCGACCATGCTGCCTGACTTAACTAAAACCCCCTACCCTTCCAGGGATCATATCACTTTATTCCCATCCTATTCATGTATTTGTCAAGATGCTCCTTAAAAGTCACGACCATATCCGCTTCCACTACCTTCCCGGGCAACGGGTTCCAGGCATCCACTACTCTCTGTGTAAAAACTCTGCCTCGTACATCTCCTTTAAAGCTTGCCCCTCGCACCTTAAACCTATGCCCCCTAGTAATTGACTCTTCCACTCTGGGAAAAAGGTTTTGACTATCCTCTCTGTCCATGCCTCTCATAATCTTGTAGACTTCTATCAGGTCTCCCCTCAACCTCCATCGTTCCAGTGAGAACAAACCAAGTATCTCCAACCTCTCCTCATAGCTAATGCCCTCCATACCAGGCAACATCCTGGTAAATCTTTTCTGTACCCTCTCCAAAGCCTCCACATCCTTCTGGTAGTGTGGCGACCAGAATTGAACACTATTTTCCAAGTGCGGCCTAACTAAGGTTCTATAAAGCTGCAACATGACTTGCCAATTTTTAAACTCAATACCCCGACCGATGAAGGCAAGCAGCCGTATGCCTTCTTGACTACCTTCTCCACCTGCATTGCCACTTTCAGTGACCTGTGTACCTGTACACCCACATCCCTTTGCCTATCAATACTCGTAAGGGTTCTGCCATTTACTGTATATTTTCTACCTCTATTTGACCTTATCTCACATTTGTCCGGATTAAACTCCATCTGCCACCTCTCCGCCCAAGTCTCCAACCGATCTATATTCTGCTGTATCCTCTGATGGTCCTCATCACTATCCGCAAATCCACTAATCTTTGTGTCATCCGCAAACTTACGAATCAAAGCAGTTACATTTTCCTCCAAATCATTTATATATATTACATAAGAACATAAGAACATAAGAAATAGGAGCAGGAGTAGGCCATCTAGCCCCTCGAGCCTGCCCCGCCATTCAATAAGATCATGGCTGATCTGACGTGGATCAGTACCACTTACCCGCCTGATCCCCATAACCCTTAATTCCCTTACCGATCAGGAATCCATCCATCTGCGCTTTAAACATATTCAGCGAGGTAGCCTCCACCACCTCAGTGGGCAGAGAATTCCAGAGATTCACCACCCTCTGGGAGAAGAAGTTCCTCCTCAACTCTGCCTTAAACCGACCCCCCTTTATTTTGAGACTGTGTCCTCTAGTTTTAACTTCCTTACTAAGTGAAGGTTAAGCAAAGGTCCCAGCACTGATCCCTGTAGAGGGAGCTTTACACTACATCTAACCCCGTGCTGTACCTGTCCTGGGAGTGTTTGATGGGCACAGTAAGAAGTCTCACAACACCAGGTTAAAGTCCAACAGGTTTATTTGGTAGCAAATACCATAAGCTTTCGGAGCGCTGCTCCTTCGTCAGATGGAGTGGATATCTGCTCTCAAACAGTGCACAAAATCAAGTTACAGAATACTGATTAGAATGCGAATCCCTACAGCCAGCCAGGTCTTAAAGGTACAGACAATGTGGGTGGAGGGAGCATTAAGTACAGGTTAAAGAGATGTGTAGACTGATGGGGTCTATTTTGGTAGTGGGGCAAAAGTTGAGCCCTTTGATGAGGACAGTGTAGAGGGAGCTTTACTCTGTATCTAACCCCGTGCTGTACCTGTCCTGGGAGTGTTTGATGGGGACAGTGTAGAGGGAGCTTTACTCTGTATCTAACCCTGTGCTGTATCTGTCCTGGGAGTGTTTGATGGTAAGAAGTCCAACAGGTTTATTTGGTAGCAAATACCATAAGCTTTCGGAGCACAGCTCCTTCGTCAGATGGAGTGGATATCGGGACAGTGTAGAGGGAGCTTTACTCTGTATCTAACCCCATGCTGTATCTGTCCTGCGAGTGTTTGATGGGGACAGTGTAGAGGGAGCTTTACTCTGTATCTAACCCCATGCTGTACCTGTCCTGGCAGTGTTTGATGAGCTGGCTGTAGAGATTTGCATTCTAATTCGTATTCTGTAACTTGATTTCTGTGTCTGTGCACTGTTGGAGAACAGATATCCACCCTATCTGACGAAGGAGCTGTGCTCCGAAAGCTTATGGTATTTGCTACCAAATAAACCTGTTGGACTTTAACCTGGTGTTGTGAGACTTCTTACTGTGTTTGATGGGGACAGTGTGGAGGGAGCTTTACTCTGTATCTAACCCCGTGCTGTACCTGTCCTGGGAGTGCTTGATGGTAAGAAGTCTAACAACACCAGGTTAAAGTCCAACAGGCTGATTTGGTAGCAAAAGCCACAGTGTAGAGGGAGCTTTACTCTGCATCTAACCCCATGCTGTATTTGTCCTGGGAGTATTTGATGTGGACAGAGTAGAGGGAGCTTTACTCTGTATTTAGCTGCACTGTATCTGACTCAGGAACGCTTCATGGATACTGATTCATTTGCTAGCATTAAAATAAATCCTTGATAAAAATCACTTAAATATTATAAAATAGTCAGGAAACTAAATAAAGAATATCATTGAATCTCCAGTGCAGAATGAGGCCATTTGGCCCATTGAGCCTGCATGGACCACAATCCCACCTCGGCCTATACCCATAACCCCTAATATGTACCCTGCTAATCCCCTTGATACTGTGGGGCAACTTAGCATCGCAAATCCACCAAACATGCACGTCTTTGGAGTGTGGGAGGAAACCGGAGCACACCAACGCAGACACGGGGAGAATGTACAAGCTCTGCAGTTACCCAAGACCGGAATCGAACCCCGGTCCCTGGCACTGTGAGGCAGCTGTGCTAAGCACTGGGCCACCGCACCGCAATCCTTTTCAGCAAACAATCGAGAGATGTGGAGCTGCCCTTGAAGGGTTAACAGCATGTTTCCTGGCCATTGGCTCATCAGTGACATTCATGTCCAACTGCGTTACATATTGCACAGAATGGATGTTAATTCTTAAGTAATGGTTTCGCCCTTCTGGAACATTCCTGCGTTAATGATGCTGAACTGCAGCCCTAACTCAGAGTTAATTTGGGAAACTGGCCTGCGTGAATTCTAATTCCACTTTTCCAACCACATTTCAGGCTAATGAGAGAGGCTCGTGTCAGACTGGTGTGAGCAGCCAAAACGCTCGGATCGGAGCACCAGACGGAAAGGTCAGTGGCTGCCGCGCAGTTTGGTGGGTGGGGTCGGGGTCGGGGGGGGGCGGGGGGGGGGGCGTGGGGGGGGAGGGGGTGATGTCTCACTTTACAAGGTTGTACTTTCAGGCTGGTGACAGGCCCATCTCCGAGTCCTGGCAGATAACAAGTTGTAGCCCAGGAAACTACAGCAAACGTAACTGCAGTAACTACCTGTTACCTCGGAGCCCAACACATCTGAAAGTCAGCCGCCCGCTTGTGGGCTTTCTCACAGGATCACAGGTCGATGGGGAAAGGGTATGGGGGGAGCGGGACCAATTTTGAAGTTTATTTATTTATTTGTGTCACAACGAGACTTACAGTAACACTGCAATGAAGTTACTGTGAAAATCCCCGAGTCGCCACACTCCGGTGCCTGTTCGGCTGCACTGAGGGAGAATTTAACATTGTCGATGCACTAACCAGCAGGTCGTTTGGACTGTGGGAGGAAACCGGAGCACCCGGAGGAAACCCACGCAGACACGGGGAGAACGTGCAGACTTTGAGGCGGCACGGTGGCACAGTGTTTAGCACTTTTGCCTTACAGCGCAAGGGACCCGGGTTCCATTCCAGCCTCACGTCACCATCTGAGCGGAGTTTGCACATTCTCCCCGTGTCTGCGTGGGTTTCCTCCGGGTGCTCCGGTTTCCTCCCCTGCTCCAATCATGTGCGGCTTAGGTGGATTGGCCATGCTAAATTGCTTCTTAGTGTCCGTGGGATTAGCAGGGTAAATACATGGGGTTACGGGGTCAGGGCTTGGGTGGGATTGTGGTCGGTGCAGGCTCGATGGGCCGAATGACCTCTTTCTGCACTGTAGGGGTTCTGTGAATCTATGACTCTGCATAGACAGTGACCCAAGCCATGAATCGAACCCGAGTCCCTGGTGCTGTGAGGCAGTGGTGCTAATCATTGTACCGCTCTAAGACCATAAGATATAGGAGCAGATTTAGGCCATTCGGCCCATCCATTGGCTCATAGGCCATGCATCCTGCTGCCTTGCTAGATGGGTGCGGAGGTGCAGTCCATGCTTCCATTAGTTTGTGCCCAGTTGCTGGCTAAATGGCCTCATTGCTCTGATTCGAGGGGTTTATGTATAAATCTCAAATCTCCAAACCCTCCCCCACAATAATCTAAACAGGATATAACTGTCCAGAAGCAAGAATTAAACTGGAACTTATCCAATCCTTAAGGATCTGAACAACTATCTATGAGATGATGAAAGGGTTTGGCTGAACACCAACATATGCGGCAACAATCTACAGGAAAAGATCCTTCATAAGAACCATAAGAGCTAGGAGCAGGAGTAGGCCATTCAGCCCCTCGAGCCTGCTCCGCCATTCAATACCATCATTGCTGACCTCATCTTGGCCTCAACTCCACTTTCCTGCCCATTCTCCATAACCCTTCAAACCTGTTACTCATTAAAAATCTGTCTATCCCCTCCTTAAATTTACTCAATGTCCCAGCATCCACCGCGCTCTAGGTAACGAATTCCACCAACTCACCACCCTTTGAGAGAAATAATTTCTCGCTCACACAGAGGGTGGTGAGTGTCTGGAACGAGCTGCCAGAGGTAGTAGTAGAGGCGGGTACAATTTTGTCTTTTAAAAAGTGTTTAGACAATTACATGGGTAAGATGGGTATTGAGGGATATGGGCCAAATGCGGGCAATTGGGATTAGCTTAGTGGTTAAAGAAAAGTGGCAGCATGGACAAGTTGGGTCAAAGGGCCTGCTTCCATGCTGTAAACCTCTATGATGTAGGTGTAGAGAAAGATCAACATAGTGCGAGGTAGGTCCATTCAAAAGTCTGGTTGTATCACAGCTTGGTATGGCTCCTGCTCTGCCCAAGATCGCAAGAAACTTTGATCGTCTGATCGCAGCAGGGGAAAAACTATTCTTGAGTCATTTGGTAAGTGACCCCAGACTTTTGCATCTTTTTCCCAATGGAAGAAGGTGGAAGAGAGAATGTCTGGGGTGCGTGGGGTCCTTAATTATGCTGGTGGCTTTGCCGAGGCAGCGGGAAGTGTAGACAGAGTCAATGGATGAGAGGCTGGTTTGCGTGATGGATTGGGCTGCATTCACGCTTTTCTGTAGTTTCTTGCGGTCTTGGGCAGAGCAGGAGCCATACCAAGCTGTGATACAACCAGAAAGAATGCTTTCTATGGTGCATCTGTAAAAGTTGGTGAGAGTCGTAGCTGACATGCCAAATTTCCTTAGTCTTCTGAGAAAGTAGAGGCGTTGGTGGGCTTTCTTAACGATAGTGTAGTGAAACTTGTTCCTTCACTGACAGCTCTGTTCCTGTTCCACTTTTAGAAAAGTCAAGTGAATGCCTGAAGGTACGGGCTGTGTGAGCCAAGCCAGGAATCACCTCCATGTGAAACTGCCTCATCCATTGAAGGAGCTGTTGTTGAAAGCTTCGGAGCAGGTAATGTTCGCTGATAGTTAAATTCAATAGACTTGTGGCTACAGAGCGCCTTCCATGGCCCGGAGGCATCCCCAAGCACTTTCTCGCCATAATCGAAGCACGGGTACTCTTCTGGGAAAGGTGGCGATCACTGCGGGCACAACAAGATCCCACAAACAGCGAAGGGAAAATTGCCCAGATCAGCCATTGGTCAAGGGAGAAATATGCCAGAATGCTACCGCCCCGCCCCGCCCACCACGGACCCGGAGCGGGTGAGGGGCAGACAACAGGAATGTCCGTTGACCTCGGGTGGGAATTTCTGGTCTCGCTCGAGCGAGGCTGTAAAACCCTGTCCACTGACTGTATAATCGCCAGGTCACATCAGTGTACTTCTTCAAATAGTGCCATGGGATCTTCCTGAGTACGCCTGAGAGGGCAAACATTTGCTTAACATCCCATCAAAAAGACAGCACCCCTGACAATGCTGGACTCCATCAGTACCGCAAGGGAGTGCCAACTGGATTGCACACTTGTTATCTTGAGTGGGAGGGATTTGAATCCATGACTTTCGAACTCAGGAGACAAGAGTGTGGCCCACTGGGATATGAATGTTCAGTCCCCCTTTCTGGAGTGCCCAGTCTCAGCTGCCATCTTATCCTATCATTTCCAATGTCAGCTTTAAGGGATGAAAGAAATTGCATTCATATAGCGCCCTTCACAACTTCGTGACATCGCAGAAGTCTTGCTTCATACCCAATGAAATGTCTCCGAAGTGTCGTGACTGTTGCAATGCAGCATCATTTAAGGGCAGCACGGTGGCACAGTGGTTAGCACTGCTGTCTCACAGGGTCAGGGACCGAAGTTTGATTCCTGGCTTGGGCCACTGTCTGTGGGGAGTTTGCACATTCTCCCCGTGTCTGCATGGGTTTCCTCCGGGTGCTCTGGTTTCTTCCCACAGTCCAAAGATGTGTAGGATAGGTGGATTGGCCATGCTAAATTGCCCCTTAAGTGTCCAAAGATGTGCAGGTTTGGTGGATTGGCCATGCTAGATTGCCCCTTAGTGTCCAAAGATGTGCAGGATAGATGGATTGGCCATGCTAAATTGCCCCTTTTTTTTAAAAATTCGTTCATGGGATGTGGGCGTCACTGGCTGGGCCAGCATTTATTGCCCAATCACTGAGGGCATTTAAGGGGACATTGCTGTGGCTCTGGAGTCACATGTAGGCCAGACCAGGTAAGGACGGCAGATTTCCTTCCCTAAAGGACATGAGTGAACCAGATGGGTTTTTACAACAATCGACAATGGTTTCAGGGTCATTATTGGACTTTTAATCTCAGATTTTTAAAAAAAATCAAATTTCACCATCTGCCATGGTGGGATTCGAACCCAGGACCCCAGAACAGTACCCTGTGTATCTGGATTACTAGTCCAGCAACAATTTTCTTTGTTCTTTATTTACCAGGATGTTGCCTAGTATGGAGGGCATTAGCTATGAGGAGAGGTTGGAGAAACTTAGTTTGTTCTCACTGGAATGATGGAGGTTGAGGGGCGACCTGATAGAAGTCGACAAGATTATGAGGGGCATGGACAGAGTGGATAGTCAGAAGCTTTTTCCCAGGTGGAAGAGCCAATTACGAGGCTTCAGGTGCGAGGGGCAAGGTGTGGTGAACCATCATTGGTTACCACTGTGGGGTTATTCCAATGTTGCTGTTGGGTTAGGGTGTTGACACTGTGGGGTTGTTATAATGTTGTTGTTGGGCTAGGGTGTTTACACTGTGGGATTAATATACCTGTGGTGGATGCTGTTATGGCACATCCCGGTCGGGCCCCGCCTCCTGGGAGAGGTATAAGACCCTCTGCTCAGGCGGGACCCCTCCAGTCTGGATTGGTGTACTCGTGTTTAGATAGTTCCATTGTTTGTCAATAAAAGCCTTCAATCGCTGAAGCCTTGTACCTCGTGCTTGATTGTCGCGCATCAATTTTATTGACAAACACGAAACTCTCGACAGTAAAGAGAGTATGGAGCAAATGCTGAAACCAGAGCGTCTGATGCTGGACCCACCGTGCGGTCGGCGCCTCTAACACCTTCGACCACTGGCTGAAGTGTTTCGAGGACTACCTGGCAGCCTCTGCAGCAGTTACTACGGACAACGACAGACTCCAGGTCCTCCATGCGAGGGTAAGCGACACGGTCTACCTCGCGATTCGTGCGGCCACCACTTACCCGAGGGCCATCGAGCTCTTGAAAAAGCGATACACGAGACCACCCAACGAGATCCACGCTCGTTACCTCCTCGCTACACGACGTCGGCAGTCAGGCGAAACCATGGAGGATTACGCCAATGAGCTCTTGCAGCTTGCCAGGGGCTGCGACTGCAAAGCTGTGTCGGCTGAGCAGTACATGTACGACCTCGCCCGAGATGCGTTTGTGGCAGGGGTAGGGTCTTCGTACATCCGGCTCAAGCTGTTGGAGAAAGGGAATCTCAACCTGACCCAAGCGATGGAGATGGCTGAGATGCTGGAGGCGGCGTCGAAAAGCTTGGCTCTGTATCCAGAAGACCACGTGGAGACAACGTGGCAGGAGCAGGCACAAATCCCTCCTCGCCCCACGGGCTCGCGCTCCCATATCGACCCGACGACGGCGGCAGCCCCAGGCGGCCCGCGGTGCTATTTTTGCGGAGGAGCCAAGCATCCACGGCAACAGTGTCCAGCTAAAACGGTGATCTGCAGTCAGTGCGGTAAAAAGGGGCACTACGCGAAAGTCTGCAGATCGAAGCCCAAGAACGGCAGTGCAGCCTGTAACCCTCCAGAACGGAGACAATCTCCATCGGCGTCGCAGTACCCACGAGGTCCGACCACGTGCGAGCCCAGGACGACGCCATTGTGGCTGGCGGAGGAGGAGGATGACCACCAGGAGTCGCTACGCTTGGCGCCCTCACCCACGTGCGATTCATGGGGGCGGCCATCTTGGTCGACGACGACCAGGAGCGACCAGCAGGGGTCCTCAGCATCAACCTCGGCTGCCTGCAGTGACGTCCAAGGGCCAACGGTGGCGTCGATCACCCTGGACCAGGCAAAGCATCACAGGCTTGACTGTTCAATGATGAACATCAAGGTAAATGGTCGTACTGTGTATTGTCTGTTTGACAGTGGGAGCACCGAGAGTTTTATTCACCCTGACACTGCAAAGAGGTGTGGACTCCGGGTTCTACCTGCCAAACAGACAATTTCTATGGCATCACGGTCCCGGTCTGTACCGATCCAAGGACGTTGTGTGGTAACTCTGGAGGTGCAGGGCACAATTTACGAGCAATACAGGCTCCTTGTGTTGCCGCATCTTTGCGCGCCAATTCTCCTCGGACTAAACTTTATGGTCCACATGAAGAGTGTGATCCTACAGTACGGTGGGCCACTCCCTTCGCTGGCAGTAGGGAATCAGCCGCAGCCTCCAAATCGTCCAAAGCGCCCCGCATGCAATCTTTCCACACTAAAGATCACCACACCCTCTTTATTTAAGAATCTGGTACCAGGCTGCAAGCCCATCGCTACTAAAAGTAGGCGTTACAGCGCTGAAGACCGGATCTTCATCAGATCTGAGGTTCAGCGGCTCCTCAAAGAAGGGATCATACAGCCCAGCGCTAGTCCGTGGAGAGCACAGGTCGTGGTGGTTAAAAGCGGGAACAAACCCCGGATGGTCATCGACTACAGTCAGACCATTAATCGTTATACGCAGCTGGATGCGTATCCTCTCCCGCGCATATCTGATATGGTCAATCAGATTGCGCAGTACCGGGTGTTCTCCACCATAGACCTTAAGTCCGCCTACCACCAACTCCCCATCCGCCCAGAGGACCGACAATACACGGCTTTTGAGGCGGATGGTCGTCTATCAGTTTCTTAGGGTTCCATTTGGTGTCACCAATGGGGTCTCGGTCTTCCAGCGTGCTATGGACCGAATGGTGGACCAGAACGGGTTGCGGGCTACCTTCCCGTACCTGGATAATGTCACCATCTGCGGCCATGACCAGCAGGACCATGACACAAACCTCCAGAACTTTTTGCGCACTGCGTCTCGCCTGAATCTGACCTATAACAGGGAGAAGTGTGTATTCTGTACGCGCAGGTTAGCTATCCTGGGATACGTGGTGGAAAACAGGGTCATCGGCCCTGATCCGTATGCGCCCCCTTACTGAACTTCCCTTGCCCGCTAGCGCAAAAGCACTGAGGAGATGCCTCGGCTTCTTCTCTTATTATGCGCAGTGGGTCCCCAACTACGCGGACAAAGCCCGTCCGCTCATCAAGTCCACGACTTTCCCACTCACGCCGGAGGCCCAATTGGCCTTCAAGGCTTTGAAAAGCGACATTGCGAAAGCCACGATGCACGCGGTGGATGAATCCATCCCTTTTCAGGTGGAAAGTGATGCATCGGATTTCGCCCTGGCCACCACACTAAACCAGGCAGGCAGGCCCGTCGCGTTTTTTTCCCGCACCCTTCAAGGTCCCGAAATTCGGCATTCAGCGGTGGAGAAGGAGGCCCAGGCTATTGTGGAGGCCATCAGACACTGGCGCCATTACCTGGCGGGGAAGCGGTTCACCCTGATCACGGATCAGCGATCCGTGGCGTTTATGTTCAGTAATACGCAGAGGGGCAAGATCAAGACTGACAAGATCTTGCGGTGGAGAATTGAGCTCTCCACCTATAATTACGATATTATGTATCGTCCAGGGAAACTCAATGAGCCCTCGGATGCCCTCTCGCGCGGAACATGCGCTACCATGCAGGAGGACCGCTTGAACGCCCTCCATAATGACCTGTGCCATCCTGGGGTCACTCGGCTCTACCACTTCATCAAAGCCCGCAACCTGCCCTACTCGGTGGAGGATGTCAGGTCAGTAACGAGAAGCTGTCGGATTTGCGTGGAATGCAAACCGCACTTTTACTGACCTGACCGGGCACAATTGGTCAAGGCCACTCGCCCCTTCGAGAGGCTGAGTGTGGATTTTAAGGGCCCCCTTCCCTCAACGAACCGGAATGTGTACTTTCTCAATATCATAGATGAATACTCCCGGTTCCCGTTTGTTGTCCCCTGTGCGGACACGTCGACTGCCACGGTGATCAAGGCATTCCGTGATCTTTTTACCCTGTTCGGGTACCCCTGCTACATACATAGCGACAGGGGCTCGTCGTTCATGAGTAACGACTTGAGGCAATTCCTGCTCTCATACGGGATTGCCTCTAGTAGAACCACGAGTTACAACCCTAGGGGCAACGGACAGGTGGAGAGAGAGAATGCTACAGTCTGGAAGGCTGTCCTATTGGCGCTGAAGTCCAGGGGCCTTCCAGTCTCCCGTTGGCAGGAGGTCCTTCCAAATGCGCTTCATTCCATTCGCTCCCTCCTGTGTACGGCAACCAATGCTACTCCCCACGAGAGGATGTTCTCATTCCCTCGGAAGTCGTCCTCGGGGATATCTTTACCAGCCTGGTTGACGTACCCAGGACCCGTCCTTCTGCGGCGACATGTAAGGGCCCGCAAGTCCGACCCCTTGGTCGAACCGGTCCAACTCCTCCACGCCAACCCTCAGTATGCCTATGTGGCATATCCTGACGGGCGAGAGGACACAGTCTCGATTCGAGACCTGGCGCCCGCAGGGGACGTAGCAACTCCTGTCGCTCCCATACCCCCTGTCACGAATCCCCTATCACTTATTTCTTCCCCGGACGTGGCGCGGTCAGCACCGGGACCAGTGCATAACAGTTATACTCCCATGTACAGCTTGCCTGAGACTTGGAGATCGGCGCCACCACAGAAGGTACCGGGATCCCCTGCACCACCGCTTCACCAGGGTCAACCGGCCCGTGAGTCCTCGAGGGGACAGCCGGACGCTGTTTTGGAGAGAACGCCACCGCAAGCACCTGCTCCGGTGTCACAACCGGTGTTGAGGAGATCACAGCGATGGTGCGGTCCTCCAGACCGTCTGGACTTGTAGATTTTTTTTGTATATATGTAATCTGTTTTCGCACCCCGCCGGCCTTTGTTTTCAAAGGAGGGGTGAATGTGGTGAACCATCGTTGGTTACCACTGTGGGGTTATTCCAATGTTGCTGTTGGGTTAGGGTGTTGACACTGTGGGGTTGCTATAATGTTGTTGTTGGGCTAGGGTGTTTACACTGTGGGATTAATATACCTGTGGTGGATGCTGTTATGGCACATCCCGGTCGGGCCCCGCCTCCTGGGAGAGGTATAAGACCCTCTGCTCAGGCGGGACCCCTCCAGTCTGGAATGGTGTACTCGTGTTTAGATAGTTCCATTGTTTGTCAATAAAAGCCTTCAATCGCTGAAGCCTTGTACCTCGTGCTTGATTGTCGCGCATCACAAGGTTTAAAGGAGATGTACGAGGCAGGTTTTTTACAGAGAGTCGTGGGTGCCTGGAACTTGGTGCCGGGGGAGGAAGTGGAAGCAGATATGATAGTGACTTTTAAAGGGCGTCTTGACAAATACATGAATAGGATGGGAATAGAGGGATATGGTCCCCGGAAGGGTAGGGGGTTTTAGTTCAGTCAGGCAGCATGGTCGGTGCAGGCTTGGAGGGCTGAAGGGCCTGTTCCTGTTCTGTAATTTTCTTTGTTCTTTACACGATGTCACCATCTCCCCTGTTCGGAATCTATTCGCCCTGTACCTGTAGAGTGACCAAGTGCAGAGAAATATATGCAGTGTGTAGTTGCAGAGGGTATAATTAACTTTTTTTAATAACTGGGAGAGATCCTGATGAATTTCATTCTTAATTCAAATTTACAGACTTTAATCTCAACTGATAAATGCAAGGTGCCAACATTGATGAGTAAGATGGTTGATGACTCGACTCATTCTCGACTTGAACTAATTTTGGACCCATTGTGTCACCCACTGTCAGCGAGTATCGTGCAGTGGTGCAAGAGTCCATTCGCTCCATCGGGCTCATGACAGCTCTTTGAGACTAATCCCACTTTCGTTGCCCAGCCCAAAGACCCACTCCAGGTTATTATCCAGTCCCCTTTTGAAAGTCACATTCTGCCGCACTTTCCAGAAGTCTGTTCCAGACCATAATAGCTTACTCCATCAAAATAAAATCCTTCTCTTCTCACATCCGCCCCAATGCTTTGTTTCATTCATTCATGGGACACGGGCGTCACTGGCTGGGCCAGCATTTATTGCCCATCCCTAGTTACCCTTGAACTGAGTGTCTCGCTCGGCCATTTCAGAGGGCAGTTGAGAGCCAACCACATTGCTGTGGCTCTGGAGTCACATGTAGGCCAGACCGGGTAAGGACGGCAGATTTCCTTCTCTGAAGGACATTCATGAACCAGATGGGCTTTTTCGACAATCGATGATCAAATTTGAATTTACCATTGTTGTCACTCTCAATCCAATCCGAGTAAGGAATGTTAATAGGTCATAAGGACTATAAAAGAGGAACACAACTGCCTTGAGGGGAGTTGAACCAAAAGTTCCATCAGGGGTTGTGCCAGAAGTTCAACCAGAAGCAGGGCCAGACCACCTGAAGCCGTTAAAGGCAGTTAAGGGCGGTTAAATTAGCTGGAGCAGTTAATTCTCAACTCTACCAGTTTCACATAGGTCTCAAAAATAATTCAACCTCTCACCAGCGAAAGGCAAAATTTCCAGCAGCGCTTATGGACAGTGGACAACTATAGAAGAACGCCAGAATGATTCCGAATTCCATCAAGTCTGGTTGTATCATTTCTTTGAGAGTTACCAGAAGTCCTTTATTTCCGCTTTGAGTAATGAATGGCCCTTGTGTTATTCAAACAGCATTTCAGTCAAATTGTACCTCAGTCAATGCGTTACCCATTTAGTTAAAGTTCCCGGTTATTTAAATACCCAACCTGGTTAATTCTTCATTTAAAGCAAGTGTCAAGCCTTTATGTTAACGAATCTCGAAACGTTAATGAAGGACAGATAACACCTTCCCAGATAATTAAGCAGATTACGACGTGAGGTAAAGGGGGTCAACTTGAGTGGCAAGTCACTGTGGCTGGAATTTTCCCATCCCACCTGTCACAGGAATCAGAGAGGGCGAGGAGCGGAGCATGGGAAGGTCCGTTGACCTCGGGCCCAATTTTCCAGGTTCAGGACAAGCGAGGCTGTAAAATCCTGCCCTGTGTTTCAAACGTGTTTCATTGGCTGTAAAATGTTTTGCGGGTTTGCATGAAAGGTGCTATATAAATGCAAATCTTTTATTTTGAAATCAGTTGTTCACTTTATTAAACCTCTCCATGAATTTTAACACTTTTCAGTAACTTTGGTGAGGATATATTACCCCCGAACCCCAATAAGACCATGAGAAAGAGGAGAAGAAATAGGCCATTCGGCCCATCAACTCTGCTCCGCCATTTAACCATGGCTGATATATTTCTCAACTCCATTCTCCCGCCTTTTCCCTGTAACCTTTGATCCCCTGACCAATCAAGAACCTATCTATCTCTGTCTTAAATACACTCAATGACCCGGCCTCCACTGCCTTTTGTGGCAATGAATTCCACAGGTTCACCACCCACTGGCTGAAGAAATTCCTCCTCACCTCGGTTCTAAAGGGTCGTCCCTTTACTCGGAGGTTGTGCCCTCAGGTCCTAGCCTTTCCTACTAATGGAAACATCTTCCCCCTCGTTCACTTTATCCAGGCCTTTCAGTATTCTGTAAGTTTTAATGAGATCCCACCCCCCTCCCCAATCTCATCCTTTTAAACTCCATCGAGTACAAACCCAGAGTCTTCAAACGTTCCTTGTACAATGAGCTCTTCATTCCAGGGATCATTTTTGTGAACTTCCTCTGGACCCTCTCCAAGGCCAGCACATCCTTCCTTAGATACAGGGCCCAAAACTGCTCACAGTATTCCAAATGTGGTCTGACCAAAGCCTTCTGCAGCCTCTGCAGGGCAGCCCTGCTCTTGTATTTTGGTCCTCTCGACATGAATGCTAACATTGCATTGGAATCCTGACACTCCTGCCCCTCTGCGGCGGGTTTTCCCAGGAGCTGTAGGAAGCCCGCCATTGGCCAGTGACGGGATCTTCCAGTAGCGCCAAAGGCAATCGACTGCACTGCCGGGATACCTGCCAACCAATGGCAGATCACCTCTGCTGCCGGAGAACCTGTCGTGGGTGGGGGAGGTGGGGGAGGGTGGTTGGAATTCCGACCCTTGTCTTTTCCAAGCAAAACAATCTCAGCTTCTCCAGTAATATAAAAGCAAAATTCTGCAGCTGCTGGAATTCCAAAATAAAAACACAACAAAAAAAATATTGTGGGGAACTCTCGGCAGGTCATAGAATCACTACTGTGCAGAAGGAGGCCATTCAGCCCATCGAGCCTGTACCGACAACAGTCCCTATTCCCATAATCTTATGTATTTACCCTGCTAGTCCCCCTGACGCTAAGGGGCAATTTAGCCAATCCACCTAACCCACACATCTTTGAAGTGTGGGAGGAAACCGGAGCACCCGGAGGAAACCCACGCAGACACAGGGAGAACGTGCAAACTCCACACAGTCACCCAAGACCAGAATTGAACCTGGGTCCCTGGTGCTGTGAGGCAGCAGTGCTAACCACTGTGCCACCGTGCCACTCAAGGTCAGGCAGCATCTGTGAAGAGAGAGAGAGACAGAGGAGAGGATTTTCCTGTCACGCCCACCACAGGAATTGTAGCAGGCGGGGGAAGGGGGGGCCTGTGGACCATTGACCTCGGGCAAGATGTTCTGCTTTTGGTGCGGCCAGAAGGTCCCGCCCAAAGTTAAATTTCAGGTTGAGATGATCTTACATCTCATTGCAACGTTTCTTCAATGCTGAGGAAAGCATCTCAGCCGGGATTCTCTGATCTCGTCCATGACCACCCCGCGGCGAGCGGGAACGGAGAATTTGGTGTTCTAGCCAAAACTCCGTCCACCTCCATCGGCACTGCAGAATTCCAGCCGCAGTTGGGGATGAAAGTTTTCGGCCTTCATCTTTCCACACGGCGTTCTGCAACTTTCTGGGCTCAACACTGAGTTCAACAATTTTACATCCGAGCTCGCATCTCGTGCGAGATATGTTTCTGTTATTTTCAGGGTTGGTCAGGTTTCCTTTTCTTTTTTTTTATTCCGTCATGTTGCATGCGTACTGTCGCGATGTCGTCATTCATGCCTTACCTGTACACCTCTTTTATTCCTTTGCTACCACCCATTATCACTGCCTTATGATTTCTGCATTTCAAACCTTTTGATTTTTTTAACTCTTTTTTGGCACGGCCAGTCATTGCCTGTGTGGAGTTTGCACGTTCTCCCCGTGTCTGCGTGGGTTAGCTCCGGGTGCTTCAGTTTCCTCCCACACTCCAAAGATGTGCAGGTTAGGTAGATTGGCCATGTTAAATTGCCCCTTAGTGTCCAAAGATGCGTAGTTTAGGTGGTTTAACCATGCCAAATTGCCCCTTAGTGTCCAAAGATGTGTAGTTTAGGTGGATTGGCCATGCTAAATTACCCCTTCATACCTGAAGATTTGTAGGTTGGATGGATTGACCATGCTAAATTGCCCCTTCATGTCCCAAGATGTGTATACTTGGTGGGTTGGCCATGATAAATTGTCCATTATGCATAGGTTAGTGGAATTATTCGGGTATTTATGTGGGGTTACAGGGAGAGGGCCTGGATAAGATGCTCTGTCCAAGAGCTGGTGCAGATCTGATGGATTGCTTCTGCACTGTAAGGATTCTATGACATTTCTATGACATTCTATGACATTGGTACCCATCCTTAATTTCCCTTGAGTCGAGTGTCTCGCTCGGCCATTTTGGAGGGGCAGTTAAGAGTTGACCACATTGCTGTGGATCTGGAGTCACATGTCGGCCAGACCAGGTAAGGACGGTAGACTTCCTTCCTGAAAGGAATATTCGTGAACCAGGTGGGTTTTTATGACAGTCGATAATGGTTTCATTTGACTTTTAATTCCTGATTATTATTGAAATCAAATTTCACCATCTGGGATGGTGAAACAGGGGCACCAGGACATTTTCCCGCGTCTCTGGATTACAAGCCCAGTGACAGTACCACTGCCTGTTGCTAGTGTTAAGCAGGTAGTTGATGCGCGATATAACACACGAGAGGCAGGATGTACTCGGGAAATAAAGGCTTTTATTGCCAACAATAACAGAGCTACTATATACAGTCTACGATCCCAGACTAAAGGGTCACCAGGCAGAGCAGTGACCTTTATACCTCTCCCAGGAGGCGGAGCCAACTGGGGTGTACCATAGGACTATATTAACAGGTAGAACAGCCCAACCCTAACCCCAACAGTAACAGCAAGATGTTGGAAAAAATTATAAGGGATAGGATTTATAGTTATTTGGAGAGTAATGAATTGATAGGTGATAGTCAGCATGGTTTTGTGGCAGGTAGGTCGTGCCTTACTAACCTTATTGAGTTTTTTGAGAAAGTGACCAAGGAGGTGGATGGGGGCAAGGCAGTGGACGTGGTATATATGGATTTTAGTAAGGCGTTTGATAAGGTTCACCATGGTAGGCTTCTGCAGAAAATGCAGATGTATGGGATTGGGGGTGATCTAGGAAATTGGATCAGGAATTGGCTAGCGGATAGGAAACAGAGGGTGGTGGTTGATAGTAAATATTCATCATGGAGTGCGGTTACAAGTGGTGTACCTCAAGGATCTGTTTTGGGGCCACTGCTGTTTGTAATATTTATTAATGATCTGGATGAGGGTATAGTTGGGTGGATTAGCAAATTTGCTGATGACACCAAAGTCGGTGGTGTGGTAGACAGTGAGGAAGGGTGTCGTAGTTTGCAGGAAGACTTAGACAGGTTGCAAAGTTGGGCCGAGAGGTGGCGGATGGAGTTTAATGCGGAGAAGTGTGAGGTAATTCACTTTGGTAGGAATAACAGATGTGTTGAGTATAGGGCTAACGGGAGGACTTTGAATAGTGTGGAGGAGCAGAGGGATCTAGGTGTATGTGTGCATAGATCCCTGAAAGTTGGGAATCAAGTAGATAAGGTTGTTAAGAAGGCATATGGTGTCTTGGCGTTTATTGGTAGGGGGATTGAATTTAGGAGTCGTAGCGTTATGTTGCAACTGTACACAACTCTGGTGCGGCCGCACTTGGAGTACTGTGTGCAGTTCTGGTCCCCACATTACAGGAAGGATGTGGAGGCTTTGGAGAGGGTGCAGAGGAGGTTTACCAGGATGTTGCCTGGTATGGAGGGGAGATCCTATGAGGAGAGGCTGAGGGATTTGGGATTGTTTTCGCTGGAAAGGCGGCGGCTAAGAGGGGATCTTATTGAAACATATAAGATGATTAGAGGTTTAGATAGGGTGGATAGTGATAGCCTTTTTCCTCTGATGGAGAAATCCAGCACGAGGGGGCATGGCTTTAAATTGAGGGGGGGTAGTTATAGAACCGATGTCAGGGGTAGGTTCTTTACCCAGAGGGTGGTGAGGGATTGGAATGCCCTGCCAGCATCAGTAGTAAATGCGCCTAGTTTGGGGGCGTTTAAGAGATCCGTAGATAGGTTCATGGACGAAAAGAAATTGGTTTAGGTTGGAGGGTCACAGTTTTTTTTTTTAACTGGTCGGTGCAACATCGTGGGCCGAAGGGCCTGTTCTGCGCTGTAATGTTCTATGTTCTATGTTCTATATCTACAGACTCATAGTACTGGCCAAACCATGGCTCAGCACTCCTGGTGGTAACCAACAATGGTTCACCACAGTAGTAAGGTTATCAACTCCACTTGAGGCCACTGTCATCCCATTATTACCAGATGAAGACAAGTGAAATTCATTTCATTGTGCTATCAAATCATAGATACAAAGCCCTTTGCATCAACGTATGATCCTCCGAGTCAGCTGCTCATGAGTTGACAGCTGTGCATGCTTAACATCGATCTATCTATCTCTCACTTTCTCTTCTCTCCATTTCTTTCCCCTACTATTTCCCTCTCTTCCTGTCACAATCTCTCTGTCACATTCACTCTCTCTCTCTCTCTGTCTCTCACACATTCTTTCTCATTCAGTTGCGCTCTCTTCCTGCCTCTCTCTCCTTTCCCTCTCACTGACAAGGTCCCGCAGGGAATGAGCTGCCAGAGGGGGTGCTTGAGGCAGGTTCGATAGCAACATTTAAAAAGCATTCGGGTAAGTACATGGATGGGAATGGATTAGAGGGATATGGGCCAAACGCGGGCAATTGGGACTAGCTGGGAGGTCACCGCGGTTGGCATGGACTGGTTGGGCCAAAGGGCCTGTTTCCATGCTGCATTGCTTTATGACTCTATGGGCGGGATTTTACGGCCTTGCTCAGGCAAGACCGGAATTTTCTACCCGAGGTCAACGGAGGTTTCCGTTGTTGGACCCTCGCTCGCGCCGATTCCGTGGCTGGCGAGGTGGTAGAGTTCCGGCCTAAGAATCATTCACCCCGCTGCATTCTCTCTATCTGTATGTCTTTCTCTCCCTCGGTCTCTCTCTCTCTTTCTCCCCCTCCCACTCTGTTGCGCTCTCTCACTGGATGGGATTTTCCAGCCCCGCTCTCGCCGCAATGCTGGAAAATCCTGCCCGAGGTCATTTGCAAGGTCCGTGTCCCGCCCATTCGGCAAGATGGGGAAATGCCGCCCCTGTTTCACTCTCTCTGTCCCACTTTCTGTCTCTTTTTCTTTCTTTTACTGACTCACCCTCTCCCCGTGTTCTTTTTCTCTCTGACTTACTCCGCTCACTCTCTCCCTGTGTTTTATTTCCCCTCTCTCTGTTTGATAGAGGCAAAGGGTGCGATCTTACCAGCTGTTCATACCACGCTCCCAGCCAAATCTCCGTTCACTCCAGCAGGGTGGGAAAATCCAGACTATGTGAACGACTGTAACGTTCCAGCCACAGAGTCACACAGTGCCGAACAGGCCCTTCAGCCCATCAATATTAACTACCACTAAAGTCGCACTAATCCCATTTTCCAGCTATTGTCCCATATCCTTGAGTGTTATGACATTTAAAACTCATCCAAATATTTTTTAAGGGTTGTAAGGTTTCCAGCCTCCACTACCTTCCCAGGCAGCGCATTCCAGATTCCCACCACCCTCTGAGTGAAAGAAATGTCTTCTCAAAAACCCTCTGAATCTCTGGCCCCTCACCGTAAAACTATGCCCCTTCGTGACTGATCCCTCAATCATGGGGGCGGCATGGTAGCACAGTGGTTAGCACTGCTGCTTCACAGCTCCAGGGACCTGGGTTTGATTCCTAGCTTGGGTCACTGTCTGTGTGGAGTTTGCACATTCTCCTTGTGTCTGCGTGGGTTTCCTCCGGGTGCTCCGGTTTCCTCCCACAGTCCAAAGATGTGCGGGTTAGGTTGATTGTCCATGCTAAAATTGCCCCTTAGTGTCCTGAGATGCGTAAATTAGAGGGATTAGTGGGTAAATATGTAGGGATATGGGGGTAGGGCCTGGGTGGGATTGTGGTCGGTGCAGACTCGATGGGCCGAATGGCCTCTTTCTGTACTGTAGGGATTCTATGATTCTATGACCCGGGTTCGATTCCCAGCTTGGGTCACTGTCTGTGTGGAGTCTGCACGTTCTCCCCATGTCTGCGTGGGTTTCCTCCGGGTGCTCCGGCTTCCTCCCACATTCTGAAAGACGTGCTGGTAAGGGTGCATTGACCCGAACAGGCGCCAGACTGTGGCGACGAGGGGAGTTTCACAGTAACTTCATTGCAGCGTTAATGTAAGCCTTACTTGTGACTAATAAATAAACTTTAAGGGGAACAGCTTCTCCCTACTCATCCTGTCCAGACTCCTCATAATCTTCTCCACCTCAATCCTGTCCCCCCTCAGCCTTCTCTGCTCGAGAGAAAACAATGCAAGTCTGCCCAGTCTCCCCACATGTTCCGAGTCTCACCCTCACTGTCTTCCTCTTTTTCCATTTCTGTCTTCCTCTCTCAGTCACTGTTTTACCCCCTCATTCTTTGCATAACTCTTTCCCCTTCTGTCTAAATCTCCCTGCCTTACTCTCTTTGCCTCACTCTCTCTGTCTCACCCTTGCTTTCTCAGTCTATCTCTCCTGATTTGATTTGATTTGATTTATTATTGTCACATGTATTAACATACAGTAAATATTTTTCTTGCGCGCTATACAGACAAAGCATACTGTTCATAGAGAAGGAAAGGAGAGAGTGCAGAATGTAGTGTTACAGTCATAGCTAGGGTGTAGAGAAAGGTCAACTTAATGCAAGGTAGGTGCATTCAAAAGTCTGACAGCAGCGGGGAAGAAGCTGTTCTTGAGTCGGTTGGTACGTGTTCTCAGACTTTTCATATCATAGAAATCATAGAAACCCTACAGTACAGAAAGAGGCCATTCGGCCCATCGAGTCTGCACCGACCACAATCCCACCCAGGCCCTACCCCCACTTCCCTACATATTTTACCGGCTAATCCCTCTAACCTACACATCTCAGGACACTAAGGGGCAATTTTTTAGCATGGTCAATCAACCTAACCTGCACATCTTTGGACTGTGGGAGGAAACCGGAGCACCCGGAGGAAACCCACGCAGACACGAGGAGAATGTGCAAACTCCACACAGACAGTGACCCAAGCCAGGAATCGAACCCAGGTCCCTGGAGCTGTGAAGCAGCAGTGCTAACCACTGTGTACTGTGCTACCATCGCAATGGAAGAAGGTGGAAGAGAGAATATCCGGGGTACGTTTGATTATGCCGGCTGCTTTGCCGAGGCAGCGGGAAGTGCAGACAGAGTCAATGGATGGGAGGCTGGTTTGCCTGATGGGACTCGCTGGGGGGGCACCATGGAGCGGTTGGGCCGAAGGGCCTGTTTCCGTGTTGCATTGCTTTATGACTCTAAGGGTGGGATTTTACAGCCTTGTTCGGGTGAGACCGGAATGTTCCGCCCGAGGTCAACAGATCGACTACATTCACAACCCTTTGTGAGAGCTCTCTCTCTCTCTGGACGGGATTTTCCGGCTGTGCTGGCCCCAAAACTGGAAAACCCGCCTGAGGTCAACGGACCTTTCCAAGGTCTGCCCCCCCTCGCCCACTACGATTCCCATGACGGGCAGAACGGGAAAATTCACCCCTCTATCTTACTGTATGATTCTATGTTTATCATTTTCTCTCTCTCTCTCTCATACCCATAGAGTCACACACAAACCAATACATTGCAGCATTCTGAGCGTGGTAACATTGCTGTTTTGACTGGATCAAATCGGTCACAAAACAAAACGTGACTGGAAAACCATTCTTAGATATTCTGAACCCTCTGACCTTGAAACGACGACCAAAAAAAAATTGGCGTCAAGAGAGAGATTTGACTGCCGCCTGACGGGGGGTGAAATAAGACATCAGATAATTACAGAAACTAAAATAAAACATTAGAGACAGAGAGAGACTGTAGCCCTGTTGAACTGTGACGGTAATGTTCCAGACTGTACGGCGCTGATTAGGTTTGCGTGTGTGCAAACTCAGTCGAAATCGCTCACTGCTTTTCCATGAAAGGTGTGAAAGCGGCAGATCCAGGTCGAGGGCTTTCAGAGGTTGTTGTTAAAATAAGGGACGCTCCTCCAAAGCCACTCGTAAGCAGCAACATTTAAACCCGACCCTTCCCGTCTCCAGCCTCCCTCTCCTGAGACTGCAAAGCCGCCCCCCGCCCCCCTCCCCCCCTCCCCGACCTCCCTTGTTTTGCGGGTACGTGGACCATTTGAGTTCACAGTTAATTGCCCGCTTCCAATTTGTACCGCGCTGAAAATTGAGCAATGGGTAGTTAGCCTGATGGCAGCTCGGAGGAGCCAATCGCGCATTCACTTTTAATTATTTTCCGACGGGATGGTAATAAATGAACGCATTAGGCCTTTTTTTTTGGAGGTGTTAGAGGTTGGGGTAATGAGTTCGTCAGCTGAGCGGCGAGAGATGTATTGCAGGGAAATGCTGAATGCACTGAAACGTTCGCACTCAATTGCATCGGCGGTGAATTAATGCAAGTTTCCCTGGAATTTAACTAAAGCACCAATTTGTGCTTGATTGTTTATGTATGGAAGGCACTCAAACTCCACGGGGGGGTGGTTGGGGGGGTGGTGGGCTGCGGGAAGGGGGTGTAGGGGAGGCAGGTGGGGAGGTGACTGCGTTGTTAAATTTTTTATCCGTCCAATGCACCAAATATGTTTTTTTTTAAACAGGCAGAAAAGCTAACAGAGTCATTGGCTCACCGTGAGTGGCAATGGTTTTTGTTTTAAAAAATAAAGCCTGTGTGAAGGAAAACTGATGCGTTCCAGAGAGTTGAGAATGAGAGAACGGGAGAGGGAGAGAGAACAAAGAACAAAGAAAATTACAGCACAGGAACAGGCCCTTCGGCCCTCCAAGCCTGCACCGACCATGCTGCCCGAATGAACTAAAGCCCCCTACTCTTCCGGGGACCATATCCCTCTATTCCCATCCTATTCATGTATTTGTCAAGACGCCCCTTAAAAGCCACTATCGTATCTGCTTCCACTGCCTCCCCCGGCAGCGAGTTCCAGGCACCCACCACTCTCTGTGTATAAAATCTGCCTCGTACATCTCCTTTAAACCTTGCCCCTCGCACCTTAAACCTATGCCCCCGAGTAATTGACTCTTCCACCCTGGGAAAAAGCTTCTGACTATTCACTCTGTCCATGCCTCTCATAATCTTGTAGACTTCTATCAGGTCTCCCCTCAACCTCCGTCGTTCCAGTGAGAACAAACCAAGTTTCTCCAACCTCTCCTCATAGATAATGCCCTCCATACCAGGCAACATCCTGGTAAATCTTTTCTGTACCCTCTCTAAAGCCTCCACATCCTTCTGGTAGTGTGGCGACCAGAATTGAACACTATATTCCAAGTGCGGCCTCACTAAGGTTCTATAAAGCGTCAACATGACTTGCCAATTTTTAAACTCAATGCCCCGGCCGATGAAGGCAAGCATGCCGTATGCCTTCTTGACTACCTTCTCCACCTGCATTGCCACTTTCAGTGACCTGTGTACCTGTACACCCAGATCCCTCTGCCTATCAAAGAAATAAATAATGGCCGGAACTGTACCACCTGGCCCGTCGCGGAATCGGAGCGGGTGAGGTACCGACAATGGAAATCTCCATTGACCCCAGGCAGGAATTTCTGGTCTCGCCTGAGTGAGGCTGTGAAATCCCATCCAATATGTGAAGGCCACAAAGAGAGGGTAAGGGGTGGGGAGGTGCTGTCTATATCACATCTTTTGGTTATTCAGACTTCCAGTGAAGAGGGACTCTTTTTGCTGTTTTCATAGAATCCCCACAATGCAGAATGTGGCCATTCAGCCCATCGAGTCTGCACCGACCACAATCCCACCCAGGCCCTACCCCCATAACCCCACACATTTACCCTGTTAACACCCTGACACTAATGGTCAATTTACCATGGCCAATTAAGCTTGTTTATTTACTTATTAGTGTCACAAGTAGGCTTACATTGACATTGCAATGAAGTTACTGTGAAAATCCTCTAGTTGCCACACTCTGGCGCCTGTTCGGGTACACTGAGGGAGAATTTAGCATGGCCAATGCACCCTAACCAGCACATCTTTCGGACTGTGGGAGGAAACCCACGCAGACATGGGGAGAACGTGCAGACTCCATACAGTCAGTGACCCAAACCGGGAATCGAACCTGGGTGCCTGGCGCTGTGAGGCAGCAGCGCTAACCACTGTGCCACCATGCCGCCCTCACTCTCACTTTCACTGTGTGGATGCAGTGGCACAATGGTATTGTCATTGGACTAGTAGTACAGGGACCCAGGATAATGCTCAGGGGACGCAGATTCAAATCCCACTACAGCAGAAGGAATTAGAAGGCTAGTGATGACGATGAGGCCATTGTTATAAAAATCCATCTGGTTCGCTAATGTCCTTGAGGGAAGGAGCCACCCTCATCTGGGTATCACGTCCCTCTAGAGCCATAACAATGTTGTTGATGCTTAGATGCCCTCTTGGCCTCACAAGCCATTCAGTTCAAGGGCAGTTAGGGCTGGGGGCAATAAATGCTGGCCCACGAATGACTGAAAGACTTGGGGTGGCACAAGGTTATTTGTTGTCTCAAGAGAAATTTCAGCTTTGTGCTCCATCCCCCGACCTCCAGAAGACACTGGCTAGATGTGACATCATAAGAAGAATAATGATTCTTCTAAAGGAGATTAAACTAAATTACAGTGGGGCGGCACGGTGGCACAATGGTTAGCACTGCTGCCTCACAGCGCCAGCGACCCAGGTTCGATTCCCGGCTTGGGTCACTGTTTCTGAGGAGTTTGCACGTTCTCCCTGTGTCGCGTGGGTTTCCTCCCACAGTACAATGATGTGCAGATTAGGTTGGTTGGCCATGCTAAATTCTCCCTTCGTATCAGGGGAATTAGCAGGGTAAATACATTGGGTTACAGGGATAGGGCCTGGGTGGGGTTGTGGTCAGTGTAGACTTGATGGGCCAATTGATTTGATTTGATTTGATTTATTATTGTCACATGTATTAGTATATGGTGAAAAATATTGTTTCTTGCGCACTATACACACCGTTCATAGAGAAGGAAAGGAGAGAGTGCAGAATGTAGTGTTACAGTCATAGCTAGGGTGTAGAGAAAGATCAACTTAATGCGAGGTAGGTCCATTCAAAAGTCTGATGGCAGCAGGGAAGAAGCTGTTCTTGAGTCAGTTGTCAATTCGAAGGGCCAAATGGTCTACTCCTGCTTTCTATGTAATGCTTTGCAGGCAATGGGTTCAAATCCCACCACGGCAGCTGGTAGAATCTGAAATTAATGGGTCAGACTTTTGTATCTTTTTCCCGACGGAAGAAGGTGGAATAGAGAATGTCCGGGGTGTGTGGGATCTTTGATTATGCTGGCTGCTTTGCCGAGGCAGTGGGAAGTGTAGACAGAGTCAATGGATGGGAGGTTGGTTTGCGTGATGGATTGGGCTACATTCACGACCTTTTGTAGTTTCTTGCAGTCTTGGGCAGAGCAGGAGCCATACCAAGCTGTGATACAACCAGAAAGAATGCTTTCTATGGTACATCTGTAAAAATCGGTGAGAGTCGTAGCTGACATATCAAATTTCCTTAGTCTTCTGAGAAAGTAGAGGCGTTGGTGGGTTTTCTTAACAATAGTGTTGGCATGGGGGGACCAGGACAGGTTGTTGGTGATCTGGACACCTAAAAACCTGAAGCTCTTGACCCTTTCTACTTTGTCCCCGTTGATGTAGACAGGGGCATGTTCTCCTCTTCCTGAAGTCGATGACAATCTCCTTGGCATCTTTCTGCACTGTAGGGATTCTATGATTCTATGAGATAAAAAAAAATAAAAAGCAGAATTCACCCAATGGACAAAGAGAACTTTATAAATACATTGGTGCATAATTCTGTGCTCAAAGACACCAACATCTTGTGGAATAGGGTATGGTATATCCTCTAACGTAAGGTAGTTCCTGTAAAAAAACAGGGGATCGTCCTTTACATCACCCCAGCAAAGGAATTGATAAATCACAATCTAACAATGGAGAATCTTTCCTTAAACCACTTGCCAACTAAATCCTGAGTGAAGCGAGAAAGTGGCCTGCTTGCTTGAAGGATATTTCATGGTCACTTTGACTGGGACTAGCTTTGTATTCCAGACTTATTAATTCATTGAATTTATTAATTAAGTTCAGATTCTACCAGCTGCCGTGGTGGGATTTGAACCCATTGCCTGCAGAGCATTACATAGAAAGCAGGAGTAGACCATTTGGCCCTTCGAGCCTGTTTCCCCGATTCAATGTGATCGTCGCTGATCTGAGATCACAACGCCATATTCCTGCCTTCCCCATACACCTTGATGCTGTCAAAATCTGTCGATCTCTTTCTTGAATACATTCAGTGACTTGGTCCCAACAGCCTTCTGACTGTGACCCCTGGTTCTAGATGTCCCCAACCAGGGAAAACATCCTTCCTGCAGCTAGTCTGTCCAGCCCTGTTCAAATTTTATACATTTCAATCAGGTCTCCTCTCATCCTTCTGAACTTCAGTGAATACAGGCCCAGTTGAACCAATCTCTCCTCATAGGACAGTCCCGCCAACCCCAGTATCAGCCTGTGAACCTCCACTGCACTCCCTCTACAGCAATGATATCCTTTCTTAGGTAGGGAGACCAAAACTGCACACAATATTCCAGGTTTGGTCTTACCAAGCACCCATACAACTGCAGTCCCGACTTATAGAGTCCCTACAGTGCAGAAGAACTGTCAACAATCCCACCCAGCCCTATCCCCATAACCCCCTATATTTATCCACCTAATCCCCCTGACTCTAAGGAGCAATTTAGAATGGCCAATCCACCTAACCTGCATCTCTTTGGACACTAAGGAGCAATTTAGCATGGACAATCCACCCAACCCAAACATCTTTGGACACTAAAGTGCAATTTAGCAAGGACAATTGCCCTGAGTTAAACATCTTTGGACACAAAAGGGTAATTCAGCATGGCCAATCCACCTAAACCATACATGTTTGGACATTAAGGGGCAATTTAGCATGGCCAATCCACCTCACTCGCACATCTTTGGAGTGTGGAAGGAAACTGGATCACCCGGAGGAAACCCACACAGACATGGGGAGAACATACAAACTCAACACAGAGAGTGACCCGAGGCCGGAATCGAACCCGGGTCCCTGGCACTCTGAGACAACAGTGCTGTCCACTTTTGAACTCAAATCCTCTTGCAATGAAGGCCAAAGTACCATTTGCCTTCTCAATTGCTTGCTGCACCTCCCTTTCCACTTCCATTGACTGGTGTACAAGGACATCCAGATCCCTTTGGATAGCCGCACTTCCCAAAATGACACAATTTAAATAATGGGAGGCACGGTGGCACAGTGGTTAGCACTGCTGCCTCACAGTACCAGGGACCCGGGTTCGATTCCCAGCTGTGGGTTTCCTCCAAGTGCTCCGGTTTCCTCCCACAGTCTGAAAGACGTGCTGGTTAGGTGCATTGGCCGTGCTAAATTCTCCCTCAGTGTACCCGAACAGGCGCCGGAGTGTGGCAACCAGGGGATTGTCACAGTCACTTCATTGCAGTGTTAATGTAAGACTACTTGTGACTAATAAATAAACTTTAATAACATCATTTAAGTAACACAATTCCTTTCTGCTTTCACAGTGAAGTGTACCGCTTCACATTGGGGTCACGCTGTGCTGCATCAGCCATGTGTTTGCCCACTCACTCAACTTGCCTAAATCACCTTGAGACCTCCCCACAACTCACAATTCCACCCAGTTTTGTTTCTGGACTCCTAGATTACTAGTCCAATGACATTAACCACAAGCAGTGCCCTTGTGTGAAGGGATGGCAGCAGGAATCTGACAACAGCTACCCAATAATTCAGAGCGTTACGCATTCAAGGCGCCAACGGGGTTAAATTCTGTCGGCACATTTCTCCAGAGTTCCTCTGAGGTCCATTGCCTTCGAGCTCCAGAATGAGATTATGTCCCCATTTTTTGTGTGTGTGTTGGATTATTAAATAATTGTGTTTCATCCCAAACTCCCTGGTAAAAGTTGATAGAATGACTTACGCTCGGGATTAGATCAGGCGAAAGTGTGAGGGGAAGGAAACCGAATAGAGCTCCCCGCCAAGGCTCTGGTTGAAAGCTGTGAAACGCGTTATACTGTGACAGCTGACAGGTTCAGGCCAGTGATCCTGCCTGTGATGGAGCCTGACTGCCCAGATACTCAGGGGCACTGAGAAATGGAATAGGTTTAACACTGGACTGTTGACTATGTTTCTTGGAATCCCGACAGTACAGAAGGAGGCCATTTGGCCCATCAAGCCTGCATCCACAACAATCCCACCCAGGCCCGATCCCCACAATCCCATGTATTTACCCTACTAATCCCGCTGACACTAAGGGGCAATTTTAGCACGGTCAATCAACCTAACCCGCACATCTTTGGACTGTGGGAGGAAACCGGAGCACCCGGAGGAAACCCATGCAGACACGGGGAGAACGTGCAAACTCCACATAGACAGTGACCAAGCCGGGAATTGAACCCAGGCCCCTGGCCCTGTGAAGCAGCGGTGTTAACCACTGTGCCACCATGCCGCCCCAATGCTGTTTGCTCGTGGGTTTGAGCTCGTGTCTGGGGCTTGTCCTGTTACCCTAAGTACACATTCCCATTTGTAAATGTCAACCTTGCTTATTTATAGATTCATGTACGTGCCAGTACCACGATAACAATTGTACTTCTGCTTCCCACCAGATCCCAATTACTTATCCATACGACATTGCATCCTCGTAATATCAGTCGTGGCATCGGTATCGGGTGCTCCTGATGTTAACCCTTCACCTTGCATTTGCTACATTCCTATCTATTCCTATGTAGGTGGCATGGTGGCACAGTGGTTAGCACTGCTGCCTCACAGCGCCAGGGACCAAGGTTCGATTCCTAACTTGGGTCACTGTCTGTGTGGAGTTTGCACGTTCTCCCCGTGTCTGTGTGGGTTCCCTCCGGGTGCTCCAGTTTCCTCCCGCAGTCTGAAAGACGTGCTGGTTGGGTGCATTGGCCGTGCTAAATTCTCCCTCAGTGTACCCGAACAGGCGCCAGAGTGTGGCGACAAGGGGATGTTCACAGTAACTTCATTGCAGTTAATGTAAGCCTATTTGTGACACTAATGAATAAACTTTGAACTTTAACTCAGGGCTTGCTCCGAAGAATTGCAGTGAGTTTTGAGAGGTGCTGAGGTTGAGCAAGATGCTTAGGCTTGGCCTCGGTTTTCCAATCGCGCTCACCTGTTCTTTTTAAGGAATAGCAAAAAATCTACATCAACGGGGACGAAGTAGAATGGGTCGAGAGCTTCAACTTCCTAGGTGTCCAGATCACCAACAGCCTGTCCTGGTCCCCCCATGCTGACACTATAGTTAAGAAAGCCCACCAATGCTTCTACTTTCTCAGAAGACTAAGGAAATTCAGCATGTCCGCTACAACTCTCATCAGTTTTTACAGATGCACCATAGAAAGCATTCTTTCTGGTTGTATCACAGCTTGGTATGGGCTCCTGCTCTGCCCAAGACTGCAAGAAACTACAAAAGGTTGTGAACGCAGCCCAGTCCATCACGCGAACCAGCCTCCCATCCATTGACTCTGTCTACACTTCCCGCTGCCTCGGCAAAGCAGCCGGCATAATCAAGGACCCCACGCACCCCGGACATTCTCTCTTCCACCTTCTTCCATCGGGAAAAAGTGACAAAAGTCTGAGGTCACGGACCAACCGACTCAAGAACAGCTTCTTCCCTGCTGCCATCAGACTTTTGAATGGACCTACCTACAGAAGAAGACCATTCAGCCCATCGAACCTGCGCTGACAACAATCCCACCCAGGCCCAATATGTTTGAATGAGTTCACCCCTCACTCATCGAAACTCCAAGGAACACAGACCCAGACGATTTAGTCTCTCTTGATAGGACAACCCCCTCATCCCCAGAATTAACTCCTTTGGACTGCCTCTGATGTTTTTTGGGAATGCAAACTGGATTTTCAATTTGTCTGGCAGGAATTGTCATGCATGTTACATTAAAATTTATAGAATCATAGAATCCCTACAGTGCAGAAGGAGGTGATTCGGCCCATTGCGTCTGTACCAAACCACCTTTTTATCTTACCCAGGCCCGATCCCATAACCCCACTTTTTTACCCCACTAATGCCCCTAACCTACATAATTTGGACACTAAATGGCAATTTAGCATGGCCAATCCACCCAACCTACACATCTTTGAACACTAAGGGGCAATTTAGCATGGCCAATCCACCTAACCTGCACATCTTTGGACATGAAGGGGCAATTTAGCATGGCTAATCCACCTAACCTACACATCTTTGGACATGAAGGGGCAATTTAGCATGGCCAATCCACCTAACCTGCACATCTTTGGACATGAAGGGGCAATTTAGCATGGCCAAACCACCTAACCTGTGCACCTTGGGACACTAAGGGGCAATTTAGCATAGCCAATCCACCTAACCTACACATCTTTGGACACGAAGGGGCAATTTAGCATGGCTAATCCACCTAACCTACACATCTTTGGACACGAAGGGGCAATTTAACATGGCCAAACCACCTAACCTGTGCATCTTGGGACACTAAGGGGCAATTTAGCATGGCCAATCCACCTAACCTACACATCTTTGGACATGAAGGGGCAATTTCGCATGGCTAATCCACCTAACCTACACATCTTTGGACATGAAGGGGCAATTTCGCATGGCTAATCCACCTAACCTATGCATATTTGGGCACTAAGGGGCAATTTAACATGACCAATCCACCTAACCTACACATTTTTGGACACTAAGGGGCAATTTAACATGGTTAATCCACCTAACCTACACATCTTTGGACACTAAGGGGCAATTTAACATGGCTAATCCACCTAACCTACGCATCTTTGGACACTAAGGGGCAATTTAGGATGGCTAATCCACCTAACCTATGCATATTTGGGCACTAAGGGGCAATTTAACATGGCCAATTCACCTAACCTACACAGGGGCGGCACGGTAGCACAGTGGTTAGCACTGCTGCTTCACAGCTCCAGGGTCCTGGGTTCGATTCCCGGCTTGGGTCAGTGTCTGTGTGGAGTTTGCACATTCTCCTCGTGTCTGCGTGGGTTTCCTCCGGGTGCTCCGGTTTCCTCCCACAGTCCAAAGATGTGCGGGTTAGGTTGATTGGCCAGGTTAAAAAATTGCCCCTTACAGTCCTGGGATGTGTAGGTTAGAGGGATTAGCAGGTAAAATATGTGGGGATAGGGCCTGGGTGGGATGGTGGTCGGTGCAGACTCGATGGGCCGAATGGCCTCCTTCTGCACTGTAGGGTTTCTATGATTCTACCTTATATTAAGTTGATCTTTCTCTACACCCTAGCTATGGCTGTAACACTACATTCTGCACTCTCTCCTTTCCTTCTCTATGATGCACTCTATGAACTCTGTATAATGCACAAGAAACAATACTTTTCACTGTATCGCAATACATGTGACAATAATAAATCAAAAAAGACTTGATGTGCAATTTGTCAATCCTATATTGAGCAGAACTAGAGAATCCTTTGACATTCCTTCCCAGTTTGACACCATAAGCATTTTATACTCTTTCTGTTGTGCTCTTTTAACATCAGTGACTTCAGATTCCATGGTTAAGGCTTCATATCTTTGACCAGATCGAATGTGATTTTGATAAAGTCAACCTTAAATCCAAATGAACTGAACTTAAATCACCTCAGTACCAATGAGTTCATTTCTGGCTTCATTTGACTGACACGATGCATTTACGTCATTCAAGTTTCACACATCCTCAAGGTCATTGCTTGATATTCCAATTGAGAAATGATGAGGAAAGAGGAGCATCTGTTTCCTCCGAGTGCTCTGATTTCCTCCCACTGTCCAAAGATGTGTGGGGTAGGTGGATTGACCATGTTAAATTGCCCCTTATTGTCCAAAGATGCAGAGGTTAGGTGGATTGGCCATGCTAAATTGCCCCTTATTGTCCAAAGATACAGAGGTTAAGTGGATTGGCCATGCTAAATTGTCCCTTAGCGTCCAAAGATGTGTACGTTAGGTAGATTGGTCATGTTAAATTGCCCCTTAATGCCCAAACATGCATAGGATAGGTGGTTTGGCCATGTTAAATTGCCCCTTAGTGCCCAAAGATGCATAGGTTAGATGGATTAGCCATGCTAAATTGTCCCTTAGTGTTCAAAGATGTGTAGGTTAGGTGAATTGGCCATGTTAAATTGCCCCTTAGTGCCCAAATATGCATAGGTTAGGTGGATTAGCCATCCTAAATTGCCCCTTAGTGTCCAAAGATGCGTAGGTTAGGTGGATTAGCCATGTTAAATTGCCCCTTAGTGTCCAAAGATGTGTAGGTTAGGTGGATTAACCATGTTAAATTGCCCCTTAGTGTCCAAAAATGTGTAGGTTAGGTGGATTGGTCATGTTAAATTGCCCCTTAGTGCCCAAATATGCATAGGTTAGGTGGATTAGCCATGCGAAATTGCCCCTTCATGTCCAAAGATGTGTAGGTTAGGTGGATTAGCCATGCGAAATTGCCCCTTCATGTCCAAAGATGTGTAGGTTAGGTGGATTGGCCATGCTAAATTGCCCCTTAGTGTTCCAAGATGCACAGGTTAGGTGGTTTGGCCATGTTAAATTGCCCCTTCGTGTCCAAAGATGTGTAGGTTAGGTGGATTAGCCATGCTAAATTGCCCCTTCGTGTCCAAAGATGTGTAGGTTAGGTGGATTGGCTATGCTAAATTGCCCCTTAGTGTCCCAAGGTGCACAGGTTAGGTGGTTTGGCCATGCTAAATTGCCCCTTCATGTTCAAAGATGTGCAGGTTAGGTGGATTGGCCATGCTAAATTGCCCCTTCATGTCCAAAGATGTGTAGGTTAGGTGGATTAGCCATGCTAAATTGCCCCTTCATGTCCAAAGATGTGCAGGTTAGGTGGATTGGCCATGCTAAATTGCCCCTTAGTGTTCAAAGATGTGTAGGTTGGGTGGATTGGCCATGCTAAATTGCCATTTAGTGTCCAAATTATGTAGGTTAGGGGCATTAGTGGGGTAAAAAAGTGGGGTTATGGGATCGGGCCTGGGTAAGATAAAAAGGTGGTTTGGTACAGACGCAATGGGCCGAATCACCTCCTTCTGCACTGTAGGGATTCTATGATTCTATAAATTTTAATGTAACATGCATGACAATTCCTGCCAGACAAATTGAAAATCCAGTTTGCATTCCCAAAAAACATCAGAGGCAGTCCAAAGG
This sequence comes from Mustelus asterias, assembly GCF_964213995.1. NCBI lineage: Eukaryota > Metazoa > Chordata > Chondrichthyes > Carcharhiniformes > Triakidae > Mustelus > Mustelus asterias. The sequence goes on from NC_135819.1 coordinate 22,811,130, forward strand.
AGTTAATTCTGGGGATGAGGGGGTTGTCCTATCAAGAGAGACTAAATCGTCTGGGTCTGTGTTCCTTGGAGTTTCGATGAGTGAGGGGTGAACTCATTCAAACATATTGGGCCTGGGTGGGATTGTTGTCAGCGCAGGTTCGATGGGCTGAATGGTCTTCTTCTGTATTGCAGGGATTCTATGATTCTATTGGACCCTAAGGGGGCTTGATAGGGTGGATGGTGAGATGTTTTCACCAGTGGGAGAGTCTGGAACAAGGGGATATAGCTGCAAGATAAAGGGCTGGTCATTTAAAACTCAGATGTGTAGAAATGTCTTCGCACAGATGGCGGTGATTCTCTGGAATTCTCTGCCCCAAAGGGTGCTGGAGGCCGGATCAGTAGAAGTATTTAAAGTGGAGCTGAATAAATATTTGATAAAGGAAGAATAGAGGGCTATGGGGAAATGGCACAGAGAAGGGGCAGAGGTCGGCGTAGATCAGCTATGATCATATTGGATGGTGGGGCAGGCTTGAAGGGCCTGCTGGCCTCCTCCTGCTTCCATTTCTTGTGTTGTGAGTTTATATCCCATTTCTCTTGGTCAATGTGAGTTCAGAGTTTGGTACGGTGAACACAATGAAGCGCAGCAACCTCTGGAATGGTGGAGTGGGGTGTGCCGGAATGGGAACAGGGTTATTACCTCTGGCTATTTATTTATTAATGTTGCAAGTAGGCCTACATTAATACTGCAATGAAGTTACTGTGAAAATGTCCTAGTCGCCACGCTCCGGCGCCTGTTCGGGTACACGGTGGGAGAATTTAGCACGGCCAATGCAAAAGTTTTAAGTGTATTTATTAGTCACAAGGAAGGCTTACATTAACACTGCAATGAAGTTACTGTGACATTCCCCTAGTCGCCACACTCTGGCGCCTGTTCGGGTCAATCCGCCTAACCAGCATGTCATTCAGACTGTGGGAGGAAATCGGAGCACCTGGAGGAAACCCACGCAGACACGGGGAGAACGTGCAAACTCCACACAGACAGTGACCCAAGCCAGGAATCGATCCCAGGTCCCTGGCACTGTGAGACAGCGGTGCTAAACACTGTGCCACCGTGCCGCCATATTTAATCACAGTTAGCCTTTTCCTGTCAGCATCAAACTCTCTCCCTTTCTCCCTTATGTTGAGCCAGGTTCCCCTCAGATGTATCTGTGCTACTTCCATCAACATATCTGTGGGGTAAAGCAAGTTTCATAATCTAACACACTTGGGAAAGACATTTCTCCCAAAATCCTGATTGGATTTATTAATGGCTCGCTGGCCTTTGACCCCGAAGCAGAAAGGAAAACTGTGTGATGACTTAAAAATATTTGGGAATCTGTGAAGTTTCTTCTTTAACCTGGGCGACCACAAATTTATAACATTTGTAAAGGGATCATGTGTTTTTGGGTAATATTCATAGAGTTCTTACAGTGCAGAAGGAAGTTGTTCGGCCCAGCGAGTCTGCACCAACCCTGACTGGTACACCTGGACACTCTCCCCCACCCCATCCCCATAATCCCACACACTTACTAAATTGAGCCCACATAACCTGCACATCTTTGGACACAAAGGGGCAATTTATCATGGCCAATCTACCTCATCTGCACTTTGGACACTCAGGGGCAATTAGCATGGCCAATCCACCTAACCTGCACATCTTTGGACATGAAGAGGCAATTTAGCATGGCCAATCCACCTAAGCTACATATTTTTTCGGAGGATGGGAGGAAACCAGAACACCCTGAGGAAACCCATGCAGACACGGGGAGAACATGCAAACTCCACACAGACAGTGACCGAGGCCGAAATTGAACCAAGGTCCCTGGCGCTATGAGACAGCAGTGCTAACCACTGTGCTACCATGCCTCCTTGAATAAGAAATACTGGTCCATGTAAAACACACAGAAGGCTCGTCATTATTGGCTGGACTTGCGGATAGTGAAGAGCATTGTCGGGCAATACAGCAGGATATAAATAGGCTGGAAAATTGGGCGGAGAGGTGGCAGATGGAGTTTAATCTGGATAAATGCGAAGTGATGCATTTTGGAAGAAATAATATAAGGAGGAGTTATACAATAAATGGCAGAGTCATCAGGAGTATAGAAACACAGAGGGACCTAGGTGTGCAAGTCCACAAATCCTTGAAGGTGGCAACACAGGTGGAGAAGGTGGTGAAGAAGGCATATGGTATGCTTGCCTTTATAGGACGGGGTATAGAGTATAAAAGCTGGAGTCTGATGATGCAGCTGTATAGAATGCTGGTTAGGCCACATTTGGAGTACTGCATCCAGTTCTGGTCGCCGCACTACCAGAAGGACGTGGAGGCGTTAGAGAGAATGCAGAGAAGGTTTACCAGGATGTTGCCTGGTATGGAGGGTCTTAGCTATGAGGAGAGATTGGGTAGACTGGGGTTGTTCTCCTTGGAAAGACGGAGAATGAGGGGAGATCTAATAGAGGTGTACAAGATTATGAAGGGTATTGATAGGGTGAACAGTGGGAAGCTTTTTCCCAGGTCGGAGGTGACGATCACGAGGGGTCACGGGCTCAAGCTGAGAGGGGCGAAGTATAACTCAGATATCAGAGGGACGTTTTTTACACAGAGGGTGGTGGGGGCCTGGAATGCGCTGCCAAGTAGGGTGGTGGAAGCAGGCACGCTGACATCGTTTAAGACTTAACTGGATAGTCACATGAGCAGCCTGGGAATGGAGGGATACAAACGATTGGTCTAGTTGGACCAAGGAGCGGCACAGGCTTGGAGGGCCGAAGGGCCTGTTTCCTGTGCTGTGCTGTACTGTTCTTTGTTCTTTGTTCTTTGAAAGGAACACAGCAGTTCTGAGTGGAAACCTTTCATGGGAATGGGTACTGGATAACTGTATGTATTCCATGGTAACGTGACAGGGATATTGTCATAAACAAAAGGGGAAGGGAGTGTGAAGCAGTTCAATGACGCACAGGGCAATGAAGCACGGGATGGCAGGGTGGCCCAGTGGTTAGCACTGCTGCCTCACAGTGCCAGGGACCCGGGTTCGATTCCTGGCTTGGGTCACTGTCTGTGTGGAGTTGGCATGTTCTCCCCGTGTCTGCGTGGGTTTCCTCCCGGTGCTCCGGTTTCCTCCCACAGTCTGAAAGACGTGCTGGTTAGGTACATTAACCTGAACAGGCGCCAGAATGTGGTGACTAGGGGAATTTTACAGTAACGTCATTGCAGTGTTAATGTAAGCCTTACTTGTGACTAATAAATATAAACTTTAAACAGCAGTGGTAACTATGATTTGCTTTTATCAGTCGTGCCACAGAGTTTAAGAGTAAGGAGGTAATGTTGGAGTTTACAGAGCATTGGTTAGGCCATGGTTACGCTGGGGCTGGTTAGGCCACAGCTGGAGTACTCTGTGCAGTTCTGGTTACCACATTATAGGAAGGATGTGATTGCACTAGAAAGGGTGCAGAGGAGATTCACCAGGATGTTGCCTGGGCTGGAGCGCTTCAGCTATGAGGAGAGGCTGGTTAGGCTTGAAGTAAAGGGATTCGAGGGGTTTGAGCAGAGTAACTCTGGGGAAACTGTTTCCATGGAAAGAAGATCGAGACATTTAATAAAGTTGCCAAAAGAACCACCATGGGGAGTGAAGAGATTTTATATAAACAAAGAGTGAGATTTGGAACTCATGGTCTGGAAAGGTACTGAATGATGTTTCAGCCTTTCCTTCCAAAATGGAATTCGATAAAGGTTTGAAAGGTCGACATTTGCAAGGGTGTGGGGAACAAGTACGGAGATTGGGGGTGTGGGGCTAATTGGACAGGTTTTCAAAAGACTCAACACGAGGATGATAGGCTCAATGGCCTCCTGTGTTGAATGATATCTTGATTCTACGACAACCAAGTGGATGCCCCTAAAGACTTAACAGGTCATAATCTAAAGGTTGGGTCACTTAAGAGTTAGAATCTGTTGCGGGGGAGATGGTAGGATGTCACTGGGCTATCCATCCAGTCAACCATCAATTGAATTTAATTGATCCACCTGGAACTCAACCGTTGTCCCAGTAATGGCAAACACCAATCATCAATTGTCGTAAAAACCTATCTGATTCACTCATGTCCCTTTCGGGAAGGAAATCTGCCGCCCTTACCTTGTTTGGCCTACATGCGACTCCAGAGCCACAGCAATGTGGTTGACCATTAATTGCCCCATGCAATGACCCAGCAAGCCGCTCAGTTCAAGGGGCAATTAGGAATGAGAAATTAAATGCTGTCATTGGATTATAGAATCCCTACAGTGCAGAAGGAGGCCATTCTGCACTGATAATAATCCCACTGATAATAAGCCCGATTCCAAAAATTTACTCCGCTAATCCCTCCAACCTACACATCCCGGGATGCTAAGGGGCAATTAAGCATGGCCAATCCACCTAACCAGCGCGTCTTTCGGACTGTGGGAGGAAACCGGAGCACCCGGAGGAAACCCTTCACAGACACAGGGAGAACATGCAGACTCCACACGGACAGTGAGCCAAGCCGGGAATTGAATCCAGAACTCTGGATCTGTGAGGAGTTTTTCGGCCTTGTTCATCCCAAGATCGGAAAACCCCACCCAAGGTCAACAAACGTTTGCATGGTCCACGCCCCTGTCTGCTATGATTCCCCCCCAAATGATGTGGTCAGCACTTGTGCCTCACAGCGCCAGGGACCCGGTTTGATTTCCAGCTTGGGTCACTGTCTGTGTGGAGTCTGCACATTCTCCCCGTGTCTGCATGGGTTTCCTCCGGGTGCTCCGGTTTCCTCCCACAGTCCGAAAGACGCGCTAGTTAGGTTGATTGGCCATGCTAAATTGCTCCTTAGTGCTGGGGGGGTGTCAGGGAGATTAGTCGGGTAAATATGTGGGGGTTACGGGATAGGGCCTGGGAGGGATTGTTGTCGGTGCAAGCACAATGGGCCGAATGGCCTCCTTCTACACATAGGTATTCTATGATTCTATGATTCTGTGATTCTATGAAATGTTTCCCCTTGTGGGTTAATCTAGAACAAGAGGTCACAGGTATAGGTTGAGAGGCGGTAGATTTAAAACTGAGATGAGGAGGAACCACTTCTCGCAGAGGGGGGTGAATTTGTGGAACTCTCTGCCCCCCACAGCGCGGTGGAGTCTGAATCGGTGAATGTTTTCAAGAAGGGGATAAGACATGTTTCTAATAAAAAAACTGGATAAAGGGACATGGGGGACCAGGTGTGGAGGTGGATTTGAGACCAGGGAGAGATCAGCCATGATCTGATTGAACGGCAGAGCAGGCTCGAAGGGCTGGATTGCCGACTCCTGCTCCGATGTGAGGCCCTTGTCCCATGAAAGATCAAAGGAGAGAAAGACAGGGTTTTGCATTCAGTTATAGAAAGTTCTGGATGTTGCCCCATCGCTGTGCCTCAGGCTCATGCTGTGACAAATGAAGCGTTAATGCCAACAGCTCCAATTGACTTGATGGTCTTCATTCACCTCATTGGAGAATACGACACAGTATCCATTATCACCCTAATGGGAGAGAGATTGGAGATGACAATAGTTAATGGACGAGCAATTAGGAATAAATTTGTTCTTAATGAGCTCCAAGTAAACTTGAACATTAAGTTCATTGCCAGCACAGCGTGTTAGGGAGACCAAGTGGCCCCAGATGATATTTGAACAGCAAGTTATCCAACCTCCTCATTCCAAATGGTTCGGAAGTGGCCAAACTATGTTTGCCTTCATCCAGTTTCTCTTCCTTTGTTTCTCCCGACTAGTTTTCGCTCATTTTCTCCCCACTGCCGTGAGATAGTTTGGCAGGGATTGGGCTGATTTTTCGTCGTGAGGGTGAGGGAGGGGGTGGGGGTACGGTGGGGGTGAGTGAAACTGAACTCAGGACCGTTCCTGGATCCAGAATTCGCTCCCTCGGCAAACGGTCATCCTTTGGAGTTTTGTGCCCCTTTAATGATTAACATTCAGCACTCTTCAGATACTGAAGCAATCCGTGTTCAAATGCAACAAGATCTGGCCACTTTGACACTGCAGCAATTCACCAAAGATCCTTAGGCAGCACCTTCCAAACCCACGACCACTTCCATCTAGAAGGACAAAGGCAGCAGATACATGGGAACACCACCACCTGCAAGTTCCCCTCCGAGCCACTCACCGTCCTGACTTGGAAATATGTCACCATTTCTTCGCAGTCTAGTACAATGGGAACTGTTTGTCAACTACGAGTGATTATACACAAATATACAGCAAAAGTTCTAAGCCAGGAGTAGTCTCCATGCTTGCCTTTATACACTTCTCTGTCTCATACAACACTATGAGTAATTATTTGGGTGGCTCGGTGACACAGTGTTTAGCACTGCTGTCTCACAGCACCAGGGACCCCCGGGTTAGATTCTGGCTTGGGCCACTGTCTGTGTGGAGTTTGGACATTCTCCCCGTGTCTGCGTGGGTTTCCTCCCACAGTCCAAAGACGTGCTGGTTAGGATGCATTGGTCGTGCTAAATTCTCCCTCAGTGTACCCGAACAGGTGCCAGAGTGTGGTAATGAGGGGATTCTCACAGTAACTTAATTGCAGTGCGAATGTAAACCGTATAAAACACCAGCTAGGCCAAAATTTGAATACCACATACACGCCGGAAACCTCTGACCTCGTCCGCAGCTGGGATTCTCCGGTGTCACTGCAGTGAATGGCGTTTTGGCTGAGTGCCAAACTCTCCAATCTCGCCGGCAGTGGGGTGAGTACAAACAAAGTCAGAGAATCCCACCCAAGGGTTCTGGTCACCACATTACAGGAAGGACCATGACCATTCGAGGGAGAGGGTGTAAGTGGAGACTTGTGAGCAAGTTGGCAAGATTGGCAAACTCTAGCTATGAAGAAAGGTCGGACAGGTCGGGGTTGTTTCCTTTGGATCAGAGGAGGCCGAAGGGGGGAATTGTAAAGTACATCGTGATGACGTCAGGTCGGCAATCATAGAATCCCTACAGTGCAGAAGAAGGCCATTCGGCCCATCGTGTCTGTATCAATCACAATCCCACCTAGGTCCCATCCCGACAACCCCATGCATTTACCCTGCTAATCTCTCTGACACTAGGATCAATTTAGCATGACCAAATCACCTAACCCTCACATCTTTGGACTGTGGGAGGAAACCGATGCACCCGGAGGAAACCCACATAGACACGGGGAGAATGTGCAAACTCCACACAGACAGTGACCCAAGGCCGGAATTGAACCTGGGACCCTGACGCTGTGAGGCAGCAGTGCTGACCACTGTACCACCATGCCGCCCTAATATTGGAGCCGGGCAATATGTGGCGATTGGCTTGGTCAGACGAAATTGGGGTATTCTTACAGACACCCCAGCACACACCCAATGGCACAAATGGCCTCCTTCTGTTTTGTAAGATTCCATTCCGGATAGCACCATCTGGGTCCATGGGATTTCCATAAGTACTTCGCAACCAAAAGCTAATTTGTGCACAGTAAGATCCCACAGATGACCATTTTCGCATTGGAAATTGTTGGTTCTTTTCAAATGGTGCAACAGGATCTGCTTGTTGGTTCATTCCTTCTTCCCAGGAGGTTGGTGGCCGTGGGCCCCCAGCTCTGTTTGTGCTGTGCTGCCCTTACACATCCACACAGGTCAACTCCATCCAATCCATCCCAGTCACTATCCATTTTCCCCTTTGCTTGCTCTCCTTACTCTGCCTGTCAATTGGCCAGTCCAACAACTGCCTCTGTCTACCATTGACACCAATTTAAAAAGGAAATTCATTTGCGGGATGTGGGCATTGCCAGCTGGGCCAGCATTTATTGCCCATCCCTGATTGGCCCTTGAGAAGATGGTGGATGAACCGCCTTCTTGAACCGCTGCAGTCCCATGTGGCATCAGTACACCCACGGCGCTGTTCAGGAGGGAGTTCTTGAATTTTGACCCAGTGACAGTGAAGGAACGGCCGGAATATTTCCAAGGGGTGGCACAATGGTTAGCACTGCTGCCTCACAGCGCCAGGGACCTGGATTTGATTCCTGGCTTGGGTTACTATGTGTGTGGAGTTTGCACGTTCTCCCCGTGTCTGCGTGGGTTTCCTCTGGGTGCTTTGGTTTCCTCCCACAATCTGAAAGATGTGCTGGTTAGATGCATTGACCTGAGCAGGTGCCACAATGTGGCGACTAGGTGGAATTTCACAGTAACTTCATTGCAGTGTTAATGTAAGCCGACTTGTGATTATAAATAAACTTTACTTTAAAAATAAGTCAGGATGGTAAGTGACTTGTCGAGGAACTTCCAAGTGGTCGTGTTCCCAATGCTTCCCCTGTCCTTCTAAACGGTGGCTTTGGCAGGTTTGGAAGGTCCTGTCTAAGGAGCCTTGCTGAGTTCCTGTCATGGTAATTGCTGTGTACAAAAGTAGTCAGATCACTTCAACAGCAAAAGACAAAGAAATGAAAAGGTTGCCACAGGGTGGGTTACTTAACCAGTTTGGGGATCTTTATGAGGAAGGTGTTACTGGCTTACAGTCCAGGATGGAAGAGGTGGAGACTCACCCAAACGCCTCTGCTGATAGCGCCGCATAACCATGTGACACACCACACAGTGATGCATTGGTCTACAATACATAACAGGAATGCCAAACTCAAGGGTGATTAGGTTCTCTCTTGTTGGAGATGGCCATTGCCTGGCACTTGCGTGATGTGAATGTTACTTGCCACTTGCCAATCCAAGCCTGGATATTGTCCAGATCTTGCTGCATTTGGACATGGACTGCTTCCGTATTCGAGGAGACATGAATGATGCTGAACATTGATTAATTATCAGCAAACACTCCCACTTCTGACCTTATAATGATAGGAGGGTCATTGATGAAGCAGCTGAAGATGGTTGAGTCTAGGACACTACCCTGAGGAACTCCTGCACTTATGTCCTGGGGCTAAAATGCCTCATGGTGAGTTCGGAGTATTGCATTGTCCTCCTCTTGAGGTTATGCGATCACTTCCTTTCTTCCCAAAACCATTCCATGGTGCAGACTCGATGGACCGAATGGCCTCCTTCTGCACTGTAGGGATTCTATGATTTCCAACACTTCCTCATGAGTCATGGGCGGCACGGTGGTACAATGGTTAGCACTGCTGCCTCGGAGAGCCGGGGACCTGGGTTCAATTCCAGCGTCGGGAACTGTCAATGTGGAGTTTGCACATTCTCCCCGTGTCTGCGTGGGTTTCCTCCGGGTGCTCTGGTTTCTTCCCACAGTTCAAAGATTTGCAGGTTCGGTGGATTGGCCATGCTAAATTGCCCCTTAGTGTCAGGGGAATTAGGAAGGTAAATACTTGGGGTTATGGGGTTAGGGCATGGTTAGGATTGTTGTTGGTGGAGGCTCAATGGGCCGAATGGCCTCCTGCACTGTAGGGATTCTAGGATTCTATGAGTCTTTCTGTCCACTTAACATATTTCCTCTGTGTCCACATCTGGAATGGAGCATACATCTCTGATCTGCTGTGCCCACTTGAAAAGGCAGGCAGGTGGGCCTGAGTTTAACATCTAATTAGAAAGATGGCAGCATTTTCTACTCACCCCCCACAATCCAAACACCCCACCCCCCACTATGGCCAGTGGCATGTTTTGTAGCCGCCCGCCACAGGCTGGTGGCAGGATCCTCCAGTCCCGTCGCTGTCAACAGGGTTTCCTGTTGTTTGCATCATCTTAGGCTGGGGAACCGATGGCAGGGGAATCACCGCTGGCGGAACCGGAAAATCCCGCCGGCAGGAATGCCCGGAAAATTCCATCCAGCACCAGGAGTGCTGCTCCTAATGCGTGGGGGTTTCAACCCAATGCAGAGGCTCGCACGAGCTCTACAAAGCCAAGCGTAACGACTTTAACAAGGCACAGGAGGCTGGGCCTCTTGGGGTCTGAGCTCCCTGATTGGGCAGGCAATGATGACCTCAATCAGGGAGCTCGTACTCGGAGAGGTCCAACCTCCCAGGCCTTGCTGAGGTCAGTACACCAAGATAGTAGCAAAGGCCCAACACTTTTTTTGGGCAAGAAGGGCAGAACAAATAAATTAGTGCTGTCCACATGCTAAGAGGAAGAACTATAGAGGTGGTAGTGAATGTTTTGGGAGTGATTTTGGCTGAATACATGCCGCTGCTTGGAAAGTATTCAACAGATTCTTTCAATTATCCCGTAAGTGGATATAACGGTGTAACCAGACCATGACTTGAATCAATGCAGCAAAGGACACACTGATGGCACAATAATGGTGTGATCAGGAGTTCCAGTTATTCACAGAGGAACACGGTGAGTAATGAGGACATGAAGTGATCTGTGTACAGGAGCAATTAACAGATTAATGATGCAATTGCTGATCATTTTGAATGAAGCCCATGCTTAGACGCTATGCCACGTTTACACAGCACAGTTCCCACTTTCGCCTCTCGCTTCTCCCCGGCCTCCTCCCCGTGGTTATCGCCCACTGTCTTGTCGAAATGGCCGTAGGAGATTTCTTTTTTGCTGGACCTAGTGTTCACTAAAGTGTGAGTATGAGAGTAGGGGAGGGGCGTTGGTGAGATCGCACCTCAAGGACTGTGCACAGTTCTGGTCTTTTTGAGCATGATGTGGAGATGCCGGCGCTGGACTGGGGTGGGCACAGTAAGAAGTCTCACAACACCAGGTTAAAGTCCAACAGGTTTATTTGGTAGCAAATACCATAAGCTTTCGGAGCACTGCTCCTTCGTCAGATGGAGTGGATATCTGCTCTCAAACAGTGCACAGACACAGAAATCAAGTTAAGCAGGACATACTTGCATTGGAAGCAGTTGGGTACAAATGGGCGAGGCTGATTCCGGGGACAAAAGGGTTGATTTACGAGGAAATGTGAAGCAGGGTGGGCTACTAGCGGCACGGTGGGGGGAAGTGGTCACCAGTTGTGGTCTGCCCCCACGAATTGGAAAGCAGTAGCTTCTCTCTCTCTCCTTCATTGCCTCCTTCGATCATTTAGTACCACAATGAGATAACCCTTCCATCATCAATGGAACACAATCCTCGACTATGTAGCCTGTCCTGTTTAGGTGGACACTATCCGGGTAAAAATAAACACGTTTCCCCACCCTCACCCTTACCCCTAACTCTGGCATCCTCGAGACCACTCTATCGTTGGGTCATTTTCAGCTAACGGCTGCGTGGATTAGAATTTCACAGAATCACAGAATTGCTATGGTGCAGAGGAGGCCATTTGGTCCATCCCGTATGCACCGGCTCTCCAAACAGGCATCATTTACTTAGTCCAATTCCCCTGCCTTTTCCCTGTACCCCTGCACATTGTTTCTGTTCAAATAATTTTCTAATTCCCTCTTGAAAGCCTCGATTGAACCAGCCTGCACCACACTTCCAGGCCGTGCATTCCAGACCCCAGCCACTCGCTGGGTGAAAAAGCTTTCTCTCACATCACATTTGCTTCTTTTGCAAATCACTTTAACTCTGCGCCCTCTCGTTCTCGATCCTTTAATGAGCGGGAATAGTTTCTCCCTCTACTCTGTCCAGCCCCCTCATGATTTTGAATATCTCAATCAAATCTTCTCTCAGCCTTCTTCTCTCCAAGGGGAACAGTTCCAGCCTCTCCAATCCATCCTCTTTTCTAAAGCTGAAGTTTCTCATCCCTGGAACCATTCTTGTAAACCTCTTCTGCGCTCTCTCCAATGCGTTAACATCCTTCCTAAAGTGTGGCGCCCAGAACTGTACACAATATCCCAGCTGAGGTTTAACTAATGTCTTGTATAAGTTCAGCATATCCTCCTTGCTCTTGTACTCTAAGCTCCTTTTGGGAACTATGTCCTTTCATAGAATCCCTACAGTACAGAAGGAAGCCATTCGGCTCATCAAGTCTGTACTGGCCACAATCCCACCCAGGCCTTATTCCTGTAACCCCACATATTTACCCTATTAATTCCCCCTGTCACTAAGGGGCAATTTTAGCATGGCCAATCAACCTAACCTGCACAACTTTGGACTGTGGGAGGAAACCAGAGCATCCGGAGGAAACACACGCAGACATGGGGAGAACGTGCAAACTCCACACAGACAGTGACCTGAGCCAGGAATTGAACCCGGGTCCCTGGCACTGTGAGGCAGCAGTGCTAACCACTGTACCACCGCGCCACATCGATTTACTAACTGCTCTCTCCACCTATCCTGCCACCTTCACATATACAGCCAGGTCCCTCTGCTCCTGCACCCTCTTTAGATTTGTTCCTCTTATTTTAAATATCACTCTATGTTCTTCTAATCAAGATGTGATCTGCGGACAGCTCACTCATGATTGGTTTTTTGCTGCGTTAACTCAGCAAATCAGCCAATATCATCTAAAATAAGAAAATATCTTCATTTCTGTTGCAGCTCTAAACACCTCAGCAAAAGATACAAAAGTCTGAGGTCTCGTACCAATTGACTCAAGAACAGCTCCTTCCCTGCCACTGTCAGGCTTTTGAATGGACCTACCTTGCATTCAGTTGCTCTTTCTCTACACCCTAGGTATGACGGTACATTCTGCACTCTCTCGTTTCCTTCTCTATGAACGGTATGTTTTCTCTGTATAGCCCCGCAAGAAACAAGACTTTTCACTGTATACCAACACGTGACAATTGTAAAACAAATCAAAAATCTTGAAGATTTTAAGATGATCTTTCTCTACACCCTACCTGTAACTGTAACACTGTATTTTGCACCCTCTCCTTCTCTATGAATGATATACCTTGTCTGTGTAACGCGTAAGAAACAATACTTTTCACTCTATGCTAATACAGGTGACATCAATAAATCAATCAATTTCAGGGAACTCTAAACATCTGCAGACTCCACACAGTCGCCCAAGTCTGGGAATCGGACCCGGGTCCCTGACACTGGAGGCAGCAGTGCTAACCACTGTGCCACCCATACATGAAGTCAGCCGCAAATATGGTGAGCCTCATCAATTATTATAAAAAACCCATCTGGTTCACTAATGTCTCTTTGGGGAAGGAAATCTGCTGTCCCTACCTGGTCTGGCCTACATGTCGCTCCAGATCCACAGCAATGTGGTTGACTCTCAACTGCCCTCTGAAATGCGCTTAGCTTAATTTGCAGTGAGGGATTGGAACATCTAATGAGCAGTAGATTTATCTATTTTCATATTAATTCTCAAGGTGTGGGCTTATTATTGGCAACAGTTATTGCCCATCTTGAAGCCTTTGATGGGCCATCTTCGTGACTTCAATTACCAGCGGACATAGGTTTAAGGTAAAAGGGGGAAAGTTTAAAGGAGATGTGAGGGGCAAGTTTTTTTACACAGAGGGTGGTAAGTGCCTGGAATCCGCTGCCAGAGGAGGCGGAAGAAGAAGATACAATAACAACCTTTGAGAGTTATCTTGACAGGTACATGAATAGGCAGGGAATACGGACTACGTAGAGGCAAACTTCTTTAGCTTAGAAAGGTGTCATGTGTCGGCACAGGCCTGGTGGCCCGAAGGGCCTGTTCCATGCTGTACGCTTTATTCTCTTTATTCTTTGATCTCTGTGGTCATAACTGCCCTCTGAAAATGGCCTCACGGGCCACTCGGTTGAAGGGCAATTCAGCAAATGCTAGGCCTTGCCAGCGATGCCCAACGTCCCATGAAATAATTGAAGAAGAAGGTCAGATCTGACTGAATGACAGAACAGGCTGGAGGGGCTGAATGGTCTCCAGCCATTCCTATGTTCTGAGAGTGAACTCAGAGCGAGAGAGAGAGAGAGAGAGAGAATTGCCGTGCCAACACTGCATCCTTGTGACGGAGGTGGAGGAGGGTGGGGGGGAAGGGGGGAGCGGCACTTGTAAGCTTTCCAAGACATTGGATGCGAGACAAGCCATGATGCTAACTCTCTGTTTTGGGCCTGTTCCAATTGGCCAACTCCATCAGCCAACAAAGCAATCCATTTAAAGTACCAATCAAAAGTTGGCAGGCGTGGACTGGTCAAGCTGGTGCTGCCTGAATGCTCCCAGGTCAGTCGGAGGAGTCACGCAGCTGCTGATCCAAGTGGGCATTGTGTGGAATTGGACGGCACAACAGTTTGAAGGAGGCCATTAGCAGAGGAATGAGCATGTGTTTTTTTTGGCCACGTCTTCTCTCCCTCTCTCCTCTATTTTTATTTTTGCCTCTTATTCAATCCTCACGATAGCAATTGATGTGCCAATCACGTGGCGTATTCAATCTCGATTAAATTCTGCTGATGGCATTTGAATGGAAGGTGAAATTGAATCATCAACAGATGGCAAATGGTAAACAGGAGCCAGAAGGACCTCAATCTCCTTGAGAAGTACTTCTGTTCAAAGGGATTGAAAGAGACAGGATTTCATATCTTGCCTGTGGGATGCTGCCAATCTGTATTTGAATCTCAGGAAGAAAACGTTAGCTTCAGCTGTACCGCACAGTCACACAGATCATGACAATAAATTGCACTTTTCTGGCACCCTCAACCTACTGAAATATCCCAAGGTCCCGGGGGGGGGGGGGTTTATCCAACAAAAGTTGACTGTTGGCGGCACGGTGCACAGGGGTTAGGACAGCACGGTGGCAGTGTGGTTAGGGCAGCACGGTGGCACAGTGGTTAGGACTGCATGGTGGCACAGTGGTTAGCACTGCTGCCTCACAGCGCCAGGGACGTGAGTTCGATTCCCAGCTTGGCTCACTGTCTGTGTGGAGTTTGCACATTCTCTCCCGTTGTCTGCGTGCGTTTCCTCCGGGTGCTCCGGTTTCCTCCCACAGTCTGAAGATATGCTTGTTAGGTGCATTGGCCATGCTAAATTCTCCCTCAGTGTACCCAAATAGGTGCTGGAGTGTGGCAACTAGGAGATTTTCACAGTAACTTCATTGCAGCGTTCATGTAAGTCTTACTTGTAATGTGGAGATGCCGGCGTTGGACTGGGGTGGGCACAGTAAGAAGTTTGACAACACCAGGTTAAAGTCCAATAGAATTATTTGGAGTCAGGAGCTTTCGGAGCGCTGCTCTTTCATCAGCTGAGTGGAGCCTACTTGTGACACTAATAAACTTTAACCATTCCGTCATCTAAAGTTGATAACAGGACAAGTGGCCAATAACTTGGTCAAGGAGGTTTGGTTTTAAGAAGCATCTTAAAGTAGGAAACATAGAGAGAGAGAGAGAGAAAGGAGGAGGAGTTCAGCGGGAGGGCGAAAAGCAAGAATTGGAGGAGCACAGAAATCTCAGATGGTCATCCAGCGGTTACAGAGATAGAAGCGAATTTAAACACAAAGCTCAAGATATTCTGAATGGCAATTAGGGATTGTCCGATCCAGATTGGCATCAAATTGATGCCGTATTCAGGCCAAGTTTTACTGGGTTAGGCAATCTTTTAACCCAGCTTAGAAAACTATTAAAGGTGGATTAATTGAAATACAGGCTGGCTAGGAATCCTGCGGCGAGTAACTCACCTCCTGACTCCCCAGCGCCTGCCCACCTTCTACAAGGCACAAGTCAGGAGTGTGATAGAATACTCTCCACTTGCCTGGATGGGTGCAGCTCCAACAACACTCAAGAAGCTCGACACCATCCAGGAATAAAGCAACCCGCTTCATTGGCACCACATCCACAAATATCCATTCCCTCTACCACCGACGCTCAGTAGCAGCAGGTCTGCACAAAGCACTGCAGCAATTCACCAAAGCTCCTTAGTCAGCACCTTCCAAACCCATGACCACTTCCATCTAGAAAGACAATGGGCAGCAGGTACATGGGGACACCACCACTTACAAGTTCCCCTCCGAGCCACTCACCATCATGACTTGGAAATATATCAAAGAACAAAGAACAATACAGCACAGGAACAGGCCCTTCGGCCCTCCAAGCCCGCGCCGCTCCCCGGTCTAGGATTGAATCCTGAATCCAGGATTCCCGCCCAATTTTCCAGCCTATCTACATACCAAAATCCTATCCACCGAGCTGTCCCTCACAGCTACGATGCTTTGTTCATTACAACCTATTAACTCACCCCCACCCCCCCATTCCAGACCATGTGATCTCCAGGGAGAGGCGAAAACCCAGAGTGAAAAACCCCAGGGCCAATATGGGGAAAAAAATCTGGGAAATTCCTCTCCGACCCCCTGAGGCGATCGAAACGAGTCCAGGAGATCACAATGGCCCTGATCGGGAAATGCTTCCCAACCCTAGTCATTTCCACTTCCACGAACACCATATGAATTCCCTGCCCCCGAGACAGGTTCCCAACTATCCGCAGTCTCGCTCTGTACTGGCACCAGCAAGATGATCATAGAATGAAGCCTTGAAACGAGAAACAAGGAACAATTAGCCCGCGCCGCTCCCTGGTCCAGACTAGACCACTCTTTTGTATCCCTCCATTCCCTCTCCGTTCATATAGCTGTCTAGATAAGTCTTAAACGTTCCCAGTGTGTCCGCCTCCACCACCTTGCCCGGCAACACATTCCAGGCCCCCACGACCCTCTGTGTGAAATATGTCCTTCTGATATCTGTGTTAAACCTCCCCCCCTTCACCTTATCAGCTGTTCCTTCACTGTCGCTGGATCAAATTCCTGGAGTTTCCGCCCTAACGGCATTGTGGGTCAACCCACAGAACATGGACTGCAATGATTCATGAAGGCAGCTCACCCACCACCTTCTCAAGGGTAACTAGGGATGGGCAATAAATGCTGGCCTAGCAGCGACGCCCATGTCCCTTGTTGGATAAGGAGAGAAAAGGGAGACTGACTAAATTAGTGAGGAAAACTCTTTATGCACAGAAGACAGGACTATTAAAAAACATAGAACATAGAACAGTGCAGCACAGTCCAGGCCCTTCGGCCCTCGATGTTGTGCCGAGCTTTGGGGAGAAATTTAATTCTTACACTTCGAGAAGGGCATGCAATGTGCAATGCTCGCGTAGCAATTAAGAATTGAATCATTTGAAAGCAAAGATGGCAAGGATCTCGATGGAGGTCACGGACATTGTTGTTCCTGATCAATATTGGCACAACACCTGACAGCATCACAGCCATTCCTGTGCTTCAGATCCCATCTAAAGTTCACAGAGGTTTCCATCATTCCTCGGTACTGCCAACTTTTATCACCAATTCATTCCCAAGGTCACAGAGATGGCAGAATGTCTTCTGAAGCTACTGTGCAAAAATACACAACAGGAATGGATGATTGGACATCAAACAATGTTTGACAGGTGAAAGGTGAAGGTCGCTAGTCCACCTGTTCTCATGCTTTTCTACCCACATCTGGAAATGTATGTCACAAGAGAATGTCAAGAAGTGTGATTGGAGTTGACTAGAGTCCAGAAATGTGCAGGTTAGGTGGATTGGCCATGCTAAATTGCCTCTTAGTATCCAAAGATGTGTAGATCAGGTGGATTGCCCATCCTAAATTGTCCCTTAATGTCCAAAGATGTGCATGTTAGGTGGATTGGCCATGCCAAATTGCCCCTTAGTGCCAAAGATGTGCGAGTTAGATGGATTGGCCATGCTAAGTTTTTGATTTTTGATTTGATTTATTATTGTCACATGTATTAGCATACAGTGAAAAGTATTGTTTCTTGCGTGCTATACAGACAAAGCATACTGTTCATAGAGAAGGAAACGAAAGAGTGCAGAATGTAGTGTTGCAGTCATAGCTAGGGTGTAGAGAAAGATCAACTTAATGCAAGGTAAGTCCATTCAAAAGTCTGACAGCAGCAGGGAAGAAGTTGTTCTTGAGTCGATTGGGAAGTGACCTCAGACTTTTGTATCTTTTTCCCAAAGGAAGAAGGTGGAAGAGAGAACGTCCGGGGTACGTGGGGTCCTTAATTATGCTGGCTGCTTTGCCAAGGCAGTGGGAAGTGTAGACAGAGTCAATGGATGGGAGGCTGGTTTGTGTGATGGATTGGGCTACATTCACGACCTTTTGTAGTTCCTTGCGGTCTTGGGCAGAGCATGAGCCATACCAAGCTGTGATACAACCAGAAAAAATGCTTTCTATGGTGCATCTGTAAAAGTTGGTGAGAGTCGTAGCTGACATGCCAAATTTCCTTAGTCTTCTGAGAAAGTAGAAGCATTGGTGGGGCTTTCTTAACTATAGTGTCAGCATGGGGGGGACCAGGACAGGTTGTTGGTGATCTGGACACCTAAAAACCTGAAGCTCTCGACCCTTTCTACTTCATCCCCATTGATGTAGACAGGGGATGTTCTCCTTTACACTTCCTGAAGTTGATGACAATCTCCTTCGTCTTATTGACATTGCGGGAGAGATTATTGTTGCCGCATCAGTTCGCCAGTTTCTGTATCTCATTTCTGTACTCCTGAAAACTTGGAAATCGAATTGGAGGAGAATTTGGTCACACAGTCATAGGTGTATAAAGTTGCCGCTTAGTGTCCAAAGATGTGTAGGTTAGGTGGATTGGACATGCTAAGTTGCCCCTTAGAGCCCAAGATGTGCAGGTTAGATGGGTTGGCCATGCTAAATGCGCAGGGTTACAGGGATGGGGAGGAGCGATGGGCTTGGGTAAGATGCTCTTTGGAGAGTTGGTGCAGATTCGATGGACAGAATGGTCTTCTGCACTGCGGTGATTCTGAGGTTCTAACTCTCACAATTTATTGGAAGTAAATAACCATTGTAGGAAACTGAATACCAATACTCGAAAATGGGAAGCAATAACCAGCAATAACCCTTGTGAACATTGTTCCCATATCTCTACAATATAATGTTTGCTCTCCGCAATGACCACCAAGCTTTGAATGTATTTTTAGCCACGTCAGAATCTGGTTCCCGACCTCCACGCATCTGCAGAGGGATCATCTTCATTAGCACAACTTGGAGATCGGACATCCCACAGGTTCACACAGTCGAGCAGCTGATAAGCTGAGCTGTACTATTATCACAGAAAGAGATAGCGATAGCGAAGCGACTTGTGACATCAAAGACTACGCAATTGCAGTGATTCTATTAATGACCGCGAAACTTGTTGCGTGAGAGGAGTTGAAGATAGAATCAGCGACAGACAGTGTGGAGCAAAAAGTGAGCCAATACCTAAAAACCAAATGGCCTTGTGAAATTGAGAAAGATCTGATGCCATATTACAGGGTACACAGTGAACTCGCATTCTTTGATGATAAGTATGTCGCACCTGGAACTCGGCAAGTCATCCTATGAGTGCTGTAGCAACGTGTTTTGAATCCAATCGTAGAATCCCTACAGTGCAGAAGGAGGCCATTCAGCCCATTGAGTCTGCACCCATCCATACCTATCCCCCGTAACCCCATATATTTATCTTCCTAATCCCCCTGACATTAAGGAGCAATTTAGCATGGCCGAACCCACACATTGCTGGACTGCGGGAGGAAACCGGGGCACCGAGAGGAAACCCACATAGACATGGGGAGAATGTGCTGACCCCACACAGACGGTCACCCTGGATGGGAATTCAACCCAGGTCCCTGGCATGGTGAGGCAGCAGTGCTAACCCCCCTGCCACCTATGCCATCCCATGAAGGACATACGGATAGCAGCAAGATGAAAGTGTGAATCAATCTGGGAGGCAGCAATAGAACAGTTCATTAGGAACCATGTAGCTTACACATTCAGTGAAATCTCTGTTAAACTATCATAGAATCATAGATTCCCAGAATCCCTGCAGTGCAGAAAGAAGCCATTCCACCCATCAAGTTAGGGTGATTGGCCAAGCTCAATTGCCTCTAAGTGTCAAGGGGATTGGCAAGGTAAAAATGTGGGGTCATGGTGATAGGGCCTGGGTGGGATTGTGGTCGATGCAGTGCTCGATGGGCCGAATGGCCTCCTTCTGCACTGTAGGGATTGAAGGATACTGAATCATCTTCCACACATCCAATGCGTCAAGACCTTTGAGAAACTTGCCAGCCAGCAGATCGGGATATAAAGTTTATTTATTTGTCATATGTAGGCTTACATTAACACTGCAGTGAAGTTGCTGTGAAAATTCCCCAGTCGCCACACTCCAACGCCTGTTTGGGTCAATGCACCTAACCAGCACGTCTTTCAGACTTTGGGAGGAAACTGGAGCACCCGGAGGAAACCCACGCAGACACGGGGAGAACATGCACAGACGTTCCCAAGTCGGGAATTGAACATGGGTTCCTGGCGCTGTGAAGCAGCAGTGCTATCCACTGCGCCACCGTGCCGCCTTTGAGGGCCATGATTAAGAGGATATGATCCCTTTTCCAGTGAGTGACAATATTGCTGATTACCTCCTCAGTGAAGTGATCAAGTGGAACCACAACCACAAATCCATAGATCTCAACGCCATCATCAGCAACCTTCATAACTCAAAAACTATTTCCACACTTTGAGGAAAAAGGAAATTCTGAATTCTAAGAAATTAGAATCATAGAATCCCTACAGTGCAGAAGGAGGCCATTCGGCCCATCGGGTCTGCACCGACCACAATCCCACCCAGGCCCTATCCCCATAACCCCATATGTT
Organism: Mustelus asterias; assembly: GCF_964213995.1. NCBI lineage: Eukaryota > Metazoa > Chordata > Chondrichthyes > Carcharhiniformes > Triakidae > Mustelus > Mustelus asterias. The sequence goes on from NC_135819.1 coordinate 22,831,613, forward strand.
TACCCCATTAATCCCCCGACACTAAGGGCAGTTTAGCATGGCCAATTCATCTAACCTGCACATCTCTGGACAGTGGGTGGAAACCGGAGCACCCGGAGGAAACCCTCGCCGATACTTTTGATTTGATTTGATTTATTATTGTCACATGTATTAACATACAGTGAAAAGTATTGTTTCTTGCGTGCTATACAGACAAAACATACCATTCATAGAAAAGGAAAGGAGAGAGTGCAGAATGTAGTGTTACAGTCAGAGCTCGGGTATAGAGAAAGATCAACTTAATGTGAGGTAGGTCCGTTCAAAAGTCTGATGGCAGCAGGGACGAAGTTGTTCTTGAATCGGTTGGTGCGTGACCTCAGGCTTTTGTATCTTTTTCCCGACGGAAGAAGGTGGAAGAGAGTATGTCCGAGGTGCGTGCGGTCCTTAATTATGTTGGTTGCTTTGCTGAGGCAGCGGGAAGTGTAGACAGAGTCAATGGATGGGAGGCTGGTTTACATGATGGATTGGGCTACATTCACAATCTTTTGTAGAGAAGGTGCCTATCCCACACAGACAGTCACCCGAGGCTGGAATCGAACCCGGGTCCCAGTGAGGCAGCAGTGCTAACCGGCTTGGGTTAATGTTTGTGCGGAGTTTGCATGTTCTCCCCGTGTCTGCGTGGGTTTCCTCTGGGTGCTCCAGCTTCCTCTCACAGTCCAAAGATGTGTGGATTGGTGCATTGGCCATGATAAATTGCCCCTTAGTGTCCCGAGATGTTAGAGTAATTCGTGGAGTAAATTTGTGGGGTTACAGGGGTAAGGCTGAGGTGGGATTGTTGTTGGTGCAGACTCGATGGGCTGAATGGCCTCCTTCTGCACTGTAGGGTTTCCATGATTCTTCTATGATGTGTGTTGTTTAGGATCACCTAAGTCTTTTAGAGTTACAACAGGGAGAAGATGTGTTGGGATTGTGCGGGATTTGACTGTGTCCCTCTGACTTTTCTGGGTGCTGTGGGCAATTAGTCAAGCCTGGGGGGTAGGGGAGTGTGTGATTACACAGAATGGGAATCCGAAAGTTAGCTGGAAGCTTGTGACTGTAGCTATTGTCCTTTGAAAGGGAAAACCTTTGTTATAAAGTCCTGTTCGCACACACAATGTGACGCGTGGGTTTCCTCCGGGTGCTCTGGTTTCCTCCCACAGTCCAAAGATGTGCAGGTTAGGTTGATTGGCCATGATAAATTGATCCTAGTGTCAGGAAGATTAGCAGGATAAATGTGTGGGGTTACGGGGAAAGGGCCTGTGTGGGATTGTGGTCGGTGCTGACTCGATGGGCCGAACGGCCTCCTTCTGCACTGCAGGGAATCTATAAATTCTATGATTCTATGAGTGTCATCTCTGCAGATCTCCACCGGGTCAATGAGTGTTCCAGCAGCTGTTGGGGCAGCACGGTAGCACAGTGGTTAGAACTGCTGCCTTACAGCACCAGGGACCTGGGTCCGATTCCTGGCTTGGATCACTGTCTGTGTGGCGTTTGCACGTTCTCCCCGTGTCTGCGTGGGTTTCCTCCGGGTGCTCTGGTTTCCTCCCACAGTCCGACGATGTGCGGGTTAGGTGGATTGGCCATGCTAAATTACCCCTTAGTGTCAGGGGGACTAGTTCGGGTAAATACATGGGGAGAGGGCCTGGGTGGGATTGTAGTTGGTGCAGACTCGATGGGCTGAATGGCCTCCTTCTGCACTGTGGGATTCTAAAAAAAGCTGAGGCAGGAGGCGGAGGCTGGGAATAGAGGGATAATGTAGCACCTGGTGCTTCCTTCGGGGTCATTCACAGGCCATCGGATCAGAATCTACAGTTGAAAAAATTGTTGTGAATATCATCTTTTTATTTGTTGACTTTTTTGACAGCGGGAGGAAGGGGGGAACAGCAGGGACGATTTACATCTGGCCACTGGTGTCACAATATCTGACGCACAGTAGGAGGAGGATTTAAGCACCAGCTATTTCGACTCAGATTGCGTTTTACCAATTGTAAATACCAAGCAGTGGGAGGAAATGTTGCTGTCACATTTGTGAAGAGTGCAAAGAATAATAATCATGAAATCGCATGGCAAAGCCAGAGGCCATTTGGCCCATTGCGTTGGTGCAGCTCTTTGAAAGAACAATCATAGTTCCACTTCCCATCAGGCACTACCCCCACTGCGCACCCCTGCGCACCCCCCCCCCCCCAACCTTCCCCTCAATTTGTCTCCACTGCCTGGCGGGTGTTTCCTTTTCAATGTCCCTTTTTCCCATCGCAATGTCCGTCCCAATAGGTGGATCAGGCAAACCTTTTAGGTTAAGTTTATTTATCAGTTTATTTACCGGTGTCACAAGTAGGCTTACATTAACACTGTATTGAAGTTACTATGGAAATTCCCTCCTCGTCACACTCCGGCGCCTGTTCGGGTACACTGAGGGAGAATTTAGCATGGCCAATGCACCTAACCTACACATCTTTAGACACTAAGGGGCAATTTAGCATGGTCAATCCAGCTAACCAGCACATCTTTGGACACTAAAGTCCAATTTAGCATGGTCAATCCAGCTAACCAGCACATCTTTGGACACTAAAGTCCAATTTAGCATGGTCAATCCAGCTAACCAGCACATCTTTGGACACTAAAGTCCAATTTAGCATGGTCAATCCACCTAACCTACACATCTTTAGACACTAAGGGGCAGTTTAGCATGGTCAATCCAGCTAACCAGCACATCTTTAGACACTAAGCGATAATTAAGCGTGGCCAATCCATCTAACCTGCACATCTTTGGACATTAAAGGGCAATTTAGCATGGCCAATGCATCTAACCTGCACATCTTTTGACACTAAGCGATAATTTAGCATGGCCAATGCACCTAAACTGCACATCTTTGGACTGTGGGAGGAAACCGGAGCACCCGGAGTCCAAAGATGTGCGGATTAGGTTGATTGGCCATGTTAAATTGACCGAGTAAGAAGTTTAACAACACCAGGTTAAAGTCCAACAGGTTTATTTGGTAGCAAAAGCCACACAAGCTTTCGAGGCTCTGAGCCCCTTCTTCAGGTGAGTGGGAATTCTGTTCACAAACAGAACTTATAAAGACACAGACTCAATTTACGTGAATAATGGTTGGAATGCGAATACTTACAACTAATCCAGTCTTTAAGAAACAAAACAATGGGAGTGGAGTCCCATTAAACAGTCCAACGCCGGCATCTCCACATCACAAATTGACCGAGTGTCAGGGGGATCATCAGGGTAAATATGTGGGGTTACGGGAATAGAGCCTGAGTGGGATTGTGATTGGTGCAGACCAATGCGCCGAATGGCCTCCTTCTGCAATGAGGAATTCTAATCACCCGGAGGAAACCCACGCAGACACGGGGAGGACGTGCAAACTCCACACAGATAGTGACCCAAGGCCAGAATTGAACCCGGGTCCCTGGCGTTGTGAGGCAGCTGTGCTAACCACTGTGCCACCATGATGCTGCACTTACCCCCAAATCTGGGACATCGGCATGAACGCACGTTTAAAAAACAGCTTATCGCCCTTGCAAGGACATTCCAACATACTGCGCATCTAATGAATTACTACTGAAGTGTCATTACTTAAACAGATAGCGTAGCCACCAATTTGCACAAAGCAAGCTCTTGTTAGGCACCAGATCAGAAACTCCAAGGTTTATTGTGAAGTTAGCCTCGACCCTAACTTTTCCTTTTCATTTTGACATTAGGGTGAGCATAAGGTGTTTTGCTCCAGGTATGATTCAAGTGATCCATTGGGAAGCTCTTATTAAAGCAAAGTTTATTTAAGAACACAGTTAGAATATTATAATAAGAATTAAATACTTAAACATGACAAAGTATAATTCTTAACAGCTAGCTATCTGTGTAGTTCCAATTTAAGCAACATCCCCCATAGACATAAATCCCTTCCTTGAGATAACACAAATATGCTCGCATAGATGCCAGACACCTGTCTTCTGACTCTCCACCTCGAGAGAAAGATCCATGGACAGGCAGCAGAATCTCAGGGAATCAGATTTATTTCCTGGCAAATTTTACTCTCCAACTCCAGAGAGAGAAAAAGAGACAGAGAAAGCATCCTCACTGTAAAGATCCCGAACAGCAGGCTGTGCTTGAGTTCTCTGTGTAAGCCTAGCTCCACCCAGTCACCTGTTTCTTTTCTGTCAGTCAACCCAATCAAGCCCTCCTCTGCAAAATCCCAGGAGAAATCCCTAAATTGACAGAACAGCATTAGTTCAAGTTCAAGCAAACATTCGAGCAATCAGAAGCAATTATGCGGCTGCAGTAACAGCACAGGGCTGCTGGGTGCAGACCCAGCAGCACCGAATGCATAGAACAGACTGCTGAAAAGTCCTGCACAAAATCAGAACATAAAAACATTCCTTAAAGGTACAATATTGTCACAATCTCACAAATCAAATGGCAGGCTGTTTAATCTGTTTTAGTTTCATTGGTTTCATTGGTTTCATTGGAGTTTAGGAGGTTGAGGGGAGATCTAATAGAAACTTACAAGATAATGAACGGCTTAGATAGGATGGACGTAGGGAAGTTGTTTCCATTAGCAGGGGAGACTAGGACGCGGGGGCACAGCCTTAGAATAAAAGGGAGTCACTTTAGAACAGAGATGAGGAGAAATTTCTTCAGCCAGAGAGTGGTAGGTCTGTGGAATTCATTGCCACAGAGGGCTGTGGAGGCCGAGACTTTAAGCGTCTTCAAGACAGAAATTGATAAATTCTTGATTTCTCGAGGAATTAAGGGCTATGGGGAGAGAGCGGGTAAATGGAGTTGAAATCAACCATGATTGAATGGTGGAGTGGACTCGATGGGCCGAATGGCCTTACTTCCGCTCCTATGTCTTATGGTCTTATGGTCTTATAGTTGTTAGATTTACTTTGACTGTGGAGGGCACCTGAGCACACACAAGGTGCGACTAATTGGAATTGTGAGGTGGTTGGGTTCGGAGCTGCACGCTTGTAATGTTTCACTCTGTAAATAAATGCGAGGCGGAGTAAAAATTGGCTTCAGTTTTGGGCAGATTTCTCCGGCCGGTCACGCCCTATCACCGCTGTTGCCGACGAGGAAGGAGAAATTGGTGCCCAGCCAAATCTCCATTCGATGCAGCGGGGCAGGAAAATCCCAGGCACGGGCGAGTTCGGAGAATCCGGCCTATTGTCCCACGCGAATTGGTGCTTCAGGCTAGAACATTGACCAGGGCACTGGGAGAGCTCCGCTGCCCTCCAAATAGTGCCAGGCGACCTTTCCACCTGTGCCAATAGACACGGTCGACCTCGATTCAAAGACCTCTCTGAGAGGTGGCACCTCCATAGGATGCACCGGCAAAGTTTTAGTTGAGATTATTGGTGGGATCTTTCAGTCCAGTCATGGCCAGGATGGGAAAATTCAGAGAGCAGCCAAAAGGTCAACTCCGCTCACCAAATGTTCCGTCCTGCCCGCGCCAATGCCCGCCGCTGGCAGGGTGGGAAAATCCTGGTTTATCTGCTCAAATCTTGGTTTATCTGCTCAAATCCTGGACTGTAGATCGAGTCACTGTGTCACAGACTAACTCTCCCCCATTTGACTCCTGCCAGCCACCAAACTTTCTTCCATCTCTGGCATAAGAAGCCACGTCTGTCTGCCATCTTCCTCCTTCCCAGGGTTCCCCACTGGCAGTGCCACCATTTATTGGCATACAGGCTCTACCGGAGGTGGTAACCAGCTTGTGCACCATCTCAGTGTCCAGCTGAGCCAGGAGAGGATCAGCGTTCTTCTTTGGTGTGGGAGGAAAGTATTCTTAATCCAATGGATTGAAGGGCCAATAACTTTGGAGCCCATTTCACAAACCCAGGAGATCTCAAACCTCTTGACAACCAGAGAAGTGCTTGTGAAGTGCAGTCACTGCAGCATTGTGGGAAACACGGGCATGTGTTCACACGAATACCAATGTGATAATAGAATCCTTATGGAAGGAGGCCATTCAGTCCATCGGGTCTGACTGAATCCCCGAAAGAGCATCTTACCCAGACCCAACCCTCCTCCCTATCCCTGTAACTCCACACATTTAGCATGGCCAATCCATCTGACCTACAGATCTTTGGACACTAAGGGACAATTTACCATGGCCAATTCACATGCCCTGCATATCTTTGTACTGTTTCGGGGCACTTTAGTATGGCCAATCCACGTAACCTGCTCATCTTTGGAGCACCCGAAAGAAACCTATGTAGGCAAGGGGGAGAACATGCAAACTCCACACAGACAATAACCGGAGGCCAGAATCGAACCCGTGTCCCTGGCACTGTGAGGCAGCAATGTGAAGCATTGTGCCACCATGCCGCCCCTACATGTGACTCCAGAGCCACAGTAATGTGGCTGATTCTCAACTGCTCTCAGAAATAGCCTAGAAACCCATTCAGTTGCATCAATTGCTAAGTCTCAGGGGCAACGAAGGATGGGCAATAAATGCTGGCCAGCCACCAACGCCCAGATTCCACAAATAAATGAATTAAAAAATAGATAGCAATTGGAACCTGATTTTCTTCGTTCCATCCAAGCTAAACCAGCTGAAGAAAAATGGTAGAGCTTCTATCGGCAATTCAACACAAGTGGGGTGGCACGGTGGCACAGTGGTGAGCACGGCTGCCTCACAGCGCCAGGGACCCAGCTTCGATTCCTGGCTTAGGTTACTGTCTGTGTGGAGTCTGCACATTCTCTGCGTGGGTTTCCTCCGGGAGCTCCGGTTTCCTCCCACAGTCCGAAAGACGTGCTGGTTAGGGTGCACCGGCCGTGCTAAATTCTCCCTCAGTGTAACCCGAACAGGCGCCGGAGTGTGGCGACTCGGGACTTTTCACACTAACTTCATTGCAGTGTTAATGTAAGCCTACTCGTGAGATTAATAAAAAAGTTACCTAATGGAGCCCATAAGGCTGAAAGCAGGGCCTGACCGAGCAGGCCTCAGGCCTCAGAGCAGCGAAGATCTCATTACCATGGAGACACAGTGAAGCATGCACTCCATTCTGAATGAAGAACACGCTCTTCACTCACAGAGGGGATTTGGCATCCTTCCCAGCTTTGGCCTTAATAAGCTCCTATTAATTCCCATCTAAAAATAATGTCAGAACTAATTCAAAGGGTTAGGCTTCACTCGACGCCGGCACAGCTCACTAAGTTTGTGCGGCAGAGGAGAAGCATCACATAATTCAATGCATTCGAAATAGCATCGAGCATTACAGTCTATCAGGAAAGATAGTGGCTATTTCTGAAGTTTAATATGGTAATGTGTATTTTGGGAATGGGAGCCCTTTCAATTATAACGTTCAGACTTTAACTATAAGCTTCATCTCCACTACAGTAACACTCGAGGTAAAAGGAGCTCTGAATCAAAGCGCAGTATTTTCTTAATTAAACCCAGAAGGCTGTCTCTCAATTTCACCTCGAACGTGAATGTTACATATATATATTTTTGGAGCTGTTTTCTTGTAGCTCTGCTGAACGGTTTGGAATATTGAGTGTTTGTGTCTGTGGTAGGGCCAGTCCCTAATGACTGTGACTTAATCCCGTACAATCCCGCACTTCGGATAACATGAGAATGTCCACAAGGTAGTCTGTTTGATCCCAGCACCCACTCCCCCCCCCCCCCCCCCCCCCGACCCCGTCGACGAACAAACATTCACTCCCTCCACCACTCTTCTTAAAACAAAATCTTTCACAGGATGTGGGCATCGCTGACTGGGCCAGCATTTGTTGCCCACCCCTGATTGCCCCGAAACTGAGTGGCTTGTGAGGCCACTGGGGCCAGAATTCTCCCACCCCGCCCGCCGCTGGAATTTTAGCGGGGGGGTCGCAGAGAATGTGAAGCGCCACTGACGGTCGGGCAGGGATTTCCAGCTTTTAGGCCAGAGCGGCCAGAGAATTCCACCCTTGATTTAGAACATAGAACATAGAACAGTACAGCACAGAACAGGCCCTTCGGCCCACGATGCTGTGCCGAGCTTTATCTGAAACCAAGATCAAGCTATCCCACTCCCTATCATCCTGGTGTGCTCCATGTGCCTATCCAATAACCGCTTAAATGTTCCTAAAGTGTCTGACTCCACTATCACTGCAGGCAGTCCATTCCACACCCCAACCACTCTCTGCATAAAGAACCTACCCCTGATATCCTTCCTATATCTCCCACCATGAACCCTATAGTTATGCCCCCTTGTAATAGCTCCATCCACCCGAGGAAATAGTCTTTGAACGTTCACTCTATCTATCCCCTTCATCATTTTATAAACCTCTATTAAGTCTCCCCTCAGCCTCCTCCGCTCCAGAGAGAACAGCCCTAGCTCCCTCAACCTTTCCTCATAAGACCTCCCCTCCAAACCAGGCAGCATCCTGGTAAATCTCCTCTGCACTCCTTCCAGCGCTTCCACATCCTTCTTATAGTGAGGTGACCAGAACTGCACACAATATTCCAAATGTGGTCTCACCAAGGTCCTGTACAGTTGCAGCATAACCCCACGGCTCTTAAACTCCAACCCCTTGTTAATAAAAGCTAACACACTATAGGCCTTCTTCACAGCTCTATCCACTTGAGTGGCAACCTTTAGAGATCTGTGGATATGGACCCCAAGATCCCTCTGTTCCTCCACAGTCTTCAGAACCCTACCTTTGACCCTGTAATCCACATTTAAATTAGTCCTACCAAAATGAATCACCTCACATTTATCGGGGTTAAACTCCATTTGCCATTTTTCAGCCCAGCTCTGCATCCTATCAATGTCTCTTTGCAGCCTCCAACAGCCCTCCACCTCATCCACTACTCCACCAACCTTGGTGTCATCAGCAAATTTACTGATCCACCCTTCAGCCCCCTCCTCTAAGTCATTAATAAAAATCACAAAGAGCAGAGGACCAAGCACTGATCCCTGTGGCACTCTGCTAGCAACCTGCCTCCAATCCGAAAATTTTCCATCCACCACCACCCTCTGGCTTCGATCAGACAGCCAGTTACCTATTCAATCGACCAACTTTCCCTCTATCCCACACCTCCTCACTTTCATCATAAGCCGACCATGGGGGACCTTATCAAACGCCTTACTAAAATCCATGTATATGACATTTGATTTTGATTTATTATTGTCACATCCATTAATCCAATTCTCACAACACCAGGTGTGTTTACCCCAGTCCAATGCCGGCATCTCCACATCATGACATCCATTAATATACAGGGAAAAGTATTGATTCTTGCGTGCTGTACAGAGAAAACATACCGTTCATAGAGAAGGAAAGGAGAGGGTGCAGAATGTAGTGTTACAGTCATAACTATACAGACAAAAGCATACATTCACAAAAGTAAAAATTAAACCTTATTTATTAGTCACAAGAAGGCTTACATTAACACTGCAATGAAGTTACTGTGAAAATCCCCTAGTTGCCACACTCCAGCACCTGTTTGGGTACACTGAGGGAGAACCTAGCATGGCCCATGAACCCTAACCAGCACGTCTTTCGGACTGTGGGAGGAAACTGGTGCACCGGAGGAAACCCACGCAGACACGGGGAGAATGTGCACACTCTGCACAGACAGTGCGCCAAGCTGAGAATCGAACCCGGGTCCCTGGCACTGTGAGGCAGCAGTGCTAACCGCTGTGCCACCAAAGGAAAGGAGAGGGTGCAGAATATAGTGTCGCAATTACAGATACGGTGAAGACAAAGATCAGATTAATAAAAAATAGGTCGATTCAAAAGTCTGACGACAAGTGGATAGGATGGAATCCAGAAAAAGACTTAGCAGCACCACAGGCCTGTGAGTAATAGCAGAGGCAAGGAAACTCAGCGCATCTCTGAATTTACAGCACTTCACTAAATTCTTGTATCCAGTTCGAGAAGAAGGAAATCCACCCGCAGCTGACTGGAGGCTGAATAGAAAACCATTAAGTTGTCAATCAAAGCCTATTTCAAAGGACTGCATGGTGAAATTGAATTAAGTCAAAGGGTTTCAATGGAATGGAGAAGTTTCAAAGGATTTCAGCTTTCTAAGAAGGCTCAAAGACTTCAAATAGCAGTGTGCGTAGAATGGGCTGCGTGAATAGCTGCGGAGAAGGGAAACCCTCCTCTCAAGTGAAAGTGACATCTCCTCTGTCACAAGAGCAGGGGGGTGTGGGAGGAGGTTGGGTGGGGGGAGCTCAGAGGCCATTGGAGCCCCTCGGTGGTTGGGGAAATTGCTGGGTGGTGCCAAGGCACTCCCACAGATTGGCAATGCCAAACGGGTGGGGGGTGGGGGGGGAGCTGAAGGAGGGGAGTCTGGAGGGAGGGCCTGGAAGGGGATGGTGGGGCGGGGGGCAGGGGGGTAGGAAGAGCAGGGTCTTGAAGAAGGTGTGGGAAGGGGAGGGCCTGGACAGGGGAATACCGGGGTTGAGAAGGGGAGATGTTGAATAGGGTGTGGGCATGTGGGGGCTCCTGAAGGGGCAGATGGCAGATGATAGGGGGGAGGGCTTTAGTGACCCCATAGTGGAGCATCATTTGCATGTGAGGGGGGGTGTGCTGGTACAAGCGATTTGGCGGGGTATCTGATGTCAGCGAATGGGGGGTGTGGGTGGTCTTAGCCAGCGAGTTGGGGGGAAGGGGTGGGGAGTGTGTAGGGTGTCTGTGTTTTTCGGTCCCCCACTCCAAAACAAAATCAAGGTGTGGGAGAATTCAGTGAGAACTCCAAAAAACATTTCTAAGGCTGGAGTTCCCCAGTTCCCGCTGCCAGCGAGAATGGAGAATTTGACGCCCAGCCAAATCTCTATTTCCAGCAGCGGGACTGGATAATCCCAAGGACGGGCGAGGTCGGACACACACACTAAGTGTGTGTGAATTAGAAACTCAATCATATTCACCCTTTCAACAGGGATCTCACTGTTTTCCCACTGCGGACAACGTGGAACATAGAACAGTGCCGCAGAGGAACAGGCCCTTCGGCCCACACTTTTGTGTCGAACATGACGCCAAATTAGACTCATCCCTTCTGCCTGCCCTTGCTCCCTATCCCTCTAATCCTTACATATTCATGTGCTTATTTAAAAGCCCCTTTAACATCCCGAACGTATCTGCCTCCACCGCCACCCCGACAATGTGTTCCAGACACCTACCACTCTGTGTAAAAAAACTTGTCTCTCACATCTCCTTTCTTGGGAGAATTTTGTCCTTTGTATTAGTTTGATACAGCTGATGAGATTGTGAGGCCATTTCAGACTCAACCACATTGCTGTGGCTCTGGAGCCACATGTAGGCCAGACCGGGCAAGGACGTCAGATTTTCTAACCATAGAATCCCTACAGTGCAGAAGGTGGCCATTGGGCCCATTGAGCCTGCACCGACAGCAATCCCACCCTGACCCTGTGAACCCCACGTGTTTATCCTGCTAGTCACCCTGACACTAGGGGCAACTTATCATAGAATCATAGAATCCTACAGTGCAGAAAGAGGCCATTCGGCCCATCGAGTCTGCACCGACCACAATCCCACCCAGGCCCTATCCACATATCCCTACATATTTACCCACCAATCCCTCTAACCTATGCATCCCGGGACACTAAGGGGCAATTTAGCATGGCCAATCAACCTAACCCAGACATCTTTTGACTGTGGGAGGAAATCAGAGCACCCGGAGGAAACCCACACAGACACGAGGAGAATGTGCAAACTCCACACAGACAGCGACCCGAGCCGGGATTCGAACCCAGGTCCCTGGAGCTGTGAGGCAGTAGTGCTAACCACTATACCACTGTGCCTCCCTGTTTCCTTCCTGAAAGGAGATTAGTGAATGAGATGGGTTTTTCCAAAAATCGACAATAGTTTCATGGTCATCAGTCGATTCTTAATTCCAGATACTTTTTTCATTGAATTCAAATTCCACCAGCTGCGGGATTCGAACCTGGGTTCCCAGAACTAATCTAGCCATAAGACACTACACCATTGCCTCCCCAAAGAGCATGAACATGGGCTTCTGGATTACTAGCCCAGTGACAACACCACTATCTGCTGCCCCCCTCACCCCACCGAACTCTGTTAGCATGTAAAGTCCTGTTGAGGACAGATTAACAATCATGTTTGCACTAAAGTCTGTTTCAGACAGTACTGCACACCACACCACATCCTTAGCACGGTGGCACAGTGGTTAGCACTGCTGCCTCACAACTCCAGAAACCTGGGTTTGATTCTCGGCTTGGGTCACTGTCTGCGCGGAGTCTGCACGTTCTCCCCGTGTCTGCGTGGGTTTCCTCCGGGTGCTCCGGTTTCCTCCCACGGTCCGAAAGACGTGCTGGTTAGGGTGCATTGGCCGCGCTAAATTCTCCCTCAGTGTACCCGAACCGGTGCCGGAGTGTTGCGACGAGGGGATTTTCACAGTAACTTCATTGCAGTGTTAATGTAAGCCGGCTTGTGACACTGATAAATAAACTAAAAATAAAGTTAAAAAAAGCTAAGGAGAACTGGCTGAATCAGAAATAAATCCATGGATCACAAGAACACTCAGAATTGCTTTAAACTATACCATTTACCGCAAAATGATTCGGAAAGATACCTTATATTTTTTATTTCTTCCAAAGTAGTTCAGACCAACTCTTAATTGTAGCGGTTATTTTGGGTCTGTTTGTATATCATGGTTGCAATGTCTCCTGGTGGGAAGTCTATTAGCTCTAATACTCATCTCTTTACCTTAAATAGAGTTAATTAGCAAAGCAGAAATGGCTCCTTCAGCATTCCTCACACCTGCTGTGCTGCTGAAATTTCCATTGTTGATTTTCCTTAAGTGTGGCCCGCCATTTTGACAGGTCTTATTGAAATACTCTGCCTAATTATTTGTTTGTTAATTTCTTAATAACAATTATTGCCCGTCCCATCCTTGGCGGCATGGTGGCACAATGGTTAGCACAGCTGCCTCACAGTGCCATGGACCCGGGTTCGATCCCCGGCCTCGGCTCACTGTCTGTGTGCATGTTCTCCCCGTGTCTGCGTGGGTTTCCTCCGGGGTGCTCCGGTTTCCTCCCACAGTCCAAATAACGTGCCGGTTAGGTGGATTGGCCATGCTAAGCTGCTCCTTAGTGTCAGGGGGATGTAGCAGGGTAAATATGTGAGGTTATGGGGTTAGGGCCTGGGTGGGATTGTGCTCAGTGCAGTTTCGATAGGCTAAATGGCCTCCTTCTGCACGGTAGGGATTCTATGATTCTAATTTCCCCTTGAGAAGGTGGGGGGTGAGCCGTCTTCTTGAACCGCTGGTTCCTTGTGGTGTAGGTACACCCACAGTGCTGTTAGGAAGGGTGTTCTGGGATTTTGACCTGGCCATAGTGAAGGAATGGCCGATATATTTCCAAGTCAGGGTGGAACGCCTTCCAGGGTGGTGGCATTCCCTATGTGTCTGCTGCCCTTGTCCTTCGAGGCGGCAAAGGTCGTGGTTTGAAAGGAGCTGGCGAATGTGAGTACGTTTTGGAGATGGTATGCGCTGCTGCCACTGGGTGGTGGAGGGAGTGAATGTGGAATGTTTGTGGATCTGATGCCAATCAAGCAGACTGCTTTGTCCTGAATGGTGTCACGCTTCTTGAGTGTTGCTGGAGGGGCACTAATCCAAGCAAGTGGAGATTATTCCATAACACTCCTGACTTGTGCCTTGTAGATGTTGGATAGGCTTTAGGGAGCAAAATTTTGTTTAGCTAGCTAAGGCATCATGATAGGCCTGGAGGGATGAAGGGCCTGTTCCTGTGCTATATTTTTCTTTGTTCTTTGTGTTTTGAGTCAGGACGTGAGTTACTCACAGCAGGATTCCAAGCCCCTGACCTGTCTTGTTGCTACAGTATTTATATAGTTGGTCCATCTTCAGGATGTTGATGTTTGATTTGATTTATTACTGTCACACGGATCAAGACCTTTGATCCAGACCTTCAGAGCACCCTCCGTGCTCTCATCCCACGTACTCCCCGTGTTGGAGATCTCTACTGCCTCCCGAAGATACACAAGGCCAACACACCCGGTCGTCCCATCGTATCAGGCAATGGGACCCTGTGCGAGAACCTCTCCGGCTATGTCGAGGGCATCCTGAAACCCATTGTACAAAGAACCCCCAGCTTTTGTCGCGACACTACGGACTTCCTACAGAAACTCAGCACACATGGAGCAGTTGAACCAGGAGCCCTCCTCGTCACAATGGATGTCTCGGCACTCTACACCAGCATCCCCCACGATGATGGCATTGCTGCAACTGCCTCAGTACTCAACGCTGACAACTGCCAATCTCCAGATGCAATTTTACAACTCATCCGCTTCATCCTTGACCCCAATGTCTTCACCTTCAACAACCAGTTCTTCATCCAGACACACGGAACAGCCATGGGGACCAAATTCGCACCTCAATATGCCAACATCTCTATGCACAGGTTCGAACAAGACCTCTTCACCGCACAGGACCTTCAACCGATGCTATACACTAGATACACTGGACTCAACGATCGACAGTTCTGACGCGTCACAGCGAAAAACCGCACCGACCTCCTCAGATGACAAACACGTGACACGGTGGACAGAGTACCCTTCGTCATCCAGTACTTCCCCGGAGCGGAGAAGCTACGACATCTTCTCCGGAGCCTTCAACATGTCAGTGATGAAGACGAGCATCTCGCCAGGGCCACCCCCCCACACCCACTTCTTGTGTTCAAACAACCGCACAACCTCAAACAGACCATTGTCCGCAGCAAACTACCCAGCCTTCAGGAGAACAGTGACCACGACACCACACAACCCTGCCACAGCAACCTCTGCAAGACGTGCCGGATCATCAACACGGATGCCATCATCTCACGTGAGAACACCATCCACCAGGTACACAGTACATACTCTTGCGACTCGGCCAATGCTGCCTACCTGATACGCTGCAGGAAAGGATGTCCTGAGACATGGTACATTGGGGAGACTATGCAGATGCTATGACAACAGATGAACGAACACCACTCGACTATCACCAGGTAAGAGTGTTCTCTTCCTGTTGGGGAACACTTCAGCGGTCACGGGCATTCGGCCTCTGATCTTCGGGTAAGCGTTCTCCAAAGTGGCCTTCATAACACACGACAACGCAGAGTCGCTGAGCAGGGACTGATAGCCAAGTTACACACACATGAGTACAGCCTCAACCGGGATCTTGGGTTCATGTCACACTATCTGTAACCCCCACGACTTGCCTGGGCTTGCAAAATCTCACTAACTGTCCTGGCTGGAGACAATACACATCTCTTTAACCTGTGCTTAACCCTCTCTCCACTCACATTGTCTGTGCCTTTAAGACTTGATTACCTGTAAAGAATCGCATTCCAACCATTATTCTGTAAATTGAGTTTGTGTCTTTATATGCCCTGTTTGTGAACAGAACTCCCACTCACCTGATGAAGGGGCTTAAGGCTCCGAAAGCTTGTGGCTTGTGCTATCAAATAAACCTGTTGGACTTTAACCTGGTGTTGGGAGACTTCTTACATGTTTTAACATACAGTGAAAAGCATTGTTTTTTGCGTGCTATACAGACAAAGCATACCGTTCATAGAGAAGGAAAGGAGAGGATGCAGAATGTAGTGTTACAGCTATAGCTAGGGTGGAGAGAAAGATCAACTTAATGCAAGGTAGGTCCATTCAAAAGTCTGATGGCAGCAGGGAAGAAGCTGTTTTTGAGTCGGTTGGTACGTGACCTCAGACTTTTGTATCTTTTTCCCGATGGAGGAAGGTGGGAGAGAGAATGTCCGGAGTGCGTGGGGTCCTTAATTATGCTGGCTGCTTTGCCGAGGCAGCGGGAAGTGTAGCCAGAGTCAATGGATGGGAGGTTGCTTTGCGTGATGGATTGGGCTACATTCACAATCTTTTGTAGTTTCTTGCGGTTTTGGACAGAACAGGAGCAATACCAAGTTGTGATACAGTCAGAAAGAATTTCTCAGTGTAATACCAAGACACGCTACATTGTTGGAGCTGATGCCTTTCCGATGGCAGCGATAATTGGGGCCGGACGGAATTGCTTGCCCACTCTGTCTGCCCTCTCAGGTAATAGAAGAGACCCAAAGGCATTCTTCAATGAAAATCAAGGGGTGTTTTTCCATGATGTCTATGGATTCCACTGGGTACCCCTGTTTACTGCCATAATCCAAAGATGTGTAGATTGGCCGATTGGCCATGTTAAATTGCCCCTTACTGTCCAAAGATGTGAAGGTTCGGTGGGTTGGCCATGCGAAATGTGCCTCAGTGTCCAAAGTTGTGTGGGATAGGTGGATTGGCCATGCTAAATTGCCCCTTAGTGTCCAAAGATGTGCAGATTAGGTGGATTGGCCATGCTAAATTGCCCCTTAGTGTCCAAAGATGTGCAGATTAGGTGGATTGGCCATGGTAAATGCGTGAGGTTGCGGGGATAAGGTGGGTGGTGTGGGTGGGGTGGGTGTGGGGGGAAATGGGCCTTGGTAAGATGCTCTTTCAGGGAGTCAGTACGGACTTGGTGGGCTGAATGCCTCCTCCTGCAGTGTAGAGATTCCATGATTCTATGATTCCAGTTCAGGTGCACATCAAAGATCCCGTGACTTAAAGAAGCGCAGGGACTTGTTCCAATATTCTGGTCAATGTTCAGCCATTAACCCAACCACCAGAATCACTGGCCATTGGTCCAACATTCTACGTCTACAGCCTTGCTGTGCACAAGTTAGATGTCATGTTTGTTCATAGAACGAATGACTGCAAAAAACAAAATGGCTGTGGAGTGTTTGGGATGACTTGAGTATATTCAAGGTTCCTTCCTCCCAGATACAGGGGAGGTCGCTTCTCTTACCCAGTGATGGATCTCGACTGGCAACTGTTTCCCCTCTGAGTTTCACAGTTGGACTTTTCCTCATATCAGTTGGATCAGGGTCCACAAATTCTCTCCCTGACAGCACAGTGAAGGGACCTTCACTGCAAAAGTGCAGCCATTTTAGAGAAGGCCCATGATCACCCTCTCATGGACAACTGGGAAAAGGCCACCAAATGCCAATTACCCCCAGAAATGAACTGATCCAAAAGGGAAGCCATTGATATGCTGAAGAGTGACAATGCAAAATAGCTCTAATGACAGATGGTCGAATCAGTTCAGGAGCCAAGTCGTACTCTGCATGCGCGACTCTTGCCTGATCCAGCAAATGTTCCTTAAGGCTGTGAAACCATCTTTCAGACTCAGTGGGCCAACTGATCCAAATTCCATCAGATCAAAGATTGTCACCACTTTCATAGTTACCCTCAATCAGAGAGGCTCAAGCCATTGGAAAGACGAACATTAGGAAATGTGTCACCTTCAAGAAACAGCTTCATAGCAAGGGCCTGTTTGATATCCAGATTATGAGGAAAGTGTTGGGACAGTGTAGAGGGAGCTTTACTCTGTATCGAACCCCGTGCTGTACCTGTCCTGGGAGTGTTTGATGGGGACGGTGTAGAGGGAGCTTGACTCTGTATCTAACCCCGTGCTGTACCTGTCCTGGGAGTGTTTGATGGGGACGGTGTAGAGGGAGCTTGACTCTGTATCTAACCCCGTGCTGTACCTGTCCTGGGAGTGTTTGATGGGGACAGTGCGGAGGGAGCTTTACTCTGTATCTAACCCCGTGCTGTACCTGTCCTGGGAGTGTTTGATGGGGACAGTGTAGAGGGAGCTTTACTCTGTATCTAACCCCGTGCTGTACCTGTCCTGGGTGTGTTTGATGGGGACAGTGCGGAGGGAGCTTTACTCTGTATCTAACCCCGTGCTGTACCTGTTGATGCACATCAATTCAGACACGAGGCTCGAAGCACAGTAAATGAAGGCTTTTATTTACTATTAATGAAGCTATCAGAACTTATGTACACTATCCCAGACTGAAGGTGTCCCGGCCAGAGCAGGGACTCTTATACCTCTCCCAGGAGGCGGAGCCCGACTGGGATGTGCCACAACAGTAACAAACACAGGTGTAACAACCCCACCCTAACCCAACAGCAACAATAGCACAATCCAACAGTAACATATGTACATCCTTGTAGTCCTGGCCAGCCCCTGGCTCAGCACTATCCAGTGGGAACCAACGATGGTTCACCACATTCACCCCTCCTTTGAAAACAAAGGCCGGCGGGGTACAAAAACCAGGATAAAATGTCAGCAGTCTATAAGTTCAGACGGTCAGGGGGACCGCACCGTCGTTGTGACCTCCTCAATACCGGCGGTGACACCGGAGTAGGCACTTGCGGTGGCGTTCTCCCCAAAACGGCGTCCAGCTGTTCTTCCACGGACTCACAGGCCGGTTGACCCTGAGGAGACGGTAGTCCAGGGGATCCTGACACACCCTGCGGTGGCGACCATCTTCGGGGCTCAGGCAAGCTGTGCATGGGAGTAAAATTGTTAAGCAATGGTCCCGATGCTGCCCGCGCCGTGTCCGGGGAAGAAATGAGAGATAATGGATTTGTTACTGGGGGTATGGGAGCGACAGGAGTTGCTACGTCCCCTGCTGGCGCCAGATCTCGGATCGAGACCGTGTCCTCTCGCCCGTCAGGATATGCCACATAGGCATACTGAGGGTTGGCGTGGAGGAGATGGACCTGTTCGACCAAGGGGTCGGACTTGCGGGCCCTTACATGTCGCCGCAGGAGGACGGGTCCTGGGTACGTCAACCAAGCCGGTAAAGATATCCCCGAGGAAGACTTCCGAGGGAATGAGAACATCCTCTCGTGGGGAGTAGCATTGGTTGCCGTACACAGGAGGGAACGAATAGAGTGAAGCGCATCAGGGAGGACCTCCTGCCAACGGGAGACTGGAAGACCTTTGGATTTCAATGCCAGTAAGACAGCCTTCCAGACTGTAGCATTCTCGCGTTCCACCTGTCCATTACCCCTAGGGTTGTAACTCGTGATCCTACTAGAGGCAATCCCGTATGAGAGCAGGAATTGCCTCAAGTCATCGCTCATGAACGACGAGCCCCTGTCGCTATGGATGTAGCTGGGGTACCCGAACAGGGTAAAAAGATCACGGAATGCCTTGATCACCGTGGCAGCGGATGTATCCGAACAGGGAACAACAAAAGGTAACCGGGAGTACTCATCGATGATGTTTAGAAAGTACACGTTCCGATCTGTTGAGGGAAGGGGGCCCTTAAAGTCAACACTCAGCCTCTCGAAGGGACGAGTGGCCTTGACCAAATGTGCCCGGTCAGGTCGGCAAAAGTGCGGTTTGCATTCCGCGCAAATCCGACAGCTCCTTGTTACCGACCTGACGTCCTCCACCGAGTAAGGCAGGTTGCGGGCTTTTACAAAGTGGTAGAGCCGAGTGACCCCAGGATGGCACAGATCATTATGGAGGGCGTTCAAACGATCCTCCTGAATACTAGCGCATGTTCCACGCGAGAGGGCATCCGAGGGCTCATTGAGTTTCCCTGGACGATACATGATATCGTAGTTATAGGTGGAGAGTTCAATTCTCCACCGCAAGATCTTGTCATTCTTGATCTTGCCCCTCTGCGTGTTGTTAAACATGAACGCCACGGACCGCTGGTCCGTGATCAGGGTGAACCGCTTTCCCGCCAGGTAATGGCGCCAGTGTCTGACGGCCTCCACAATAGCCTGGGCCTCCTTTTCCACCGCTGAATGACGAATTTCGGGGCCTTGGAGGGTGCAGGAAAAAAATGCGACGGGCCTGCCCGCCTGGTTAAGTGTGGCGGCCAGGGCGAAATCAGATGCATCGCTTTCCACCTGAAAGGGGATGGATTCGTCTACCACGTGCATTGTAGCTTTCGCGATGTCGTCTTTCAATTTCTTGAAGGCCAATTGGGCCTCTGGCGTGAGGGGAAAAGTCGTGGACTTAATAAGCGGACGGGCTTTGTCCGCGTAGTTGGGGACCCACTGCGCATAATAGGAGAAGAAGCCTAGGCATCTCCTCAGTGCTTTTGCGCTAGCGGGCAAGGGAAGTTCAGCAAGGGGGTGCAGACGGTCTGGATCAGGGCCAATGACCCCGTTTTCCACCACGTATCCCAGGATGGCTAAACGGCGCGTACGGAATACACACTTCTCCCTGTTGTGGGTCAAATTCAGGCGAGATGCAGTGCGTAAGAAGTTTTGGAGGTTTGTGTCATGGTCCTGCTGGTCATGGCCGCAGATGGTGACATTATCCAGGTACGGGAAGGTAGCCCGCAGCCTGTTCTGGTCCACCATTCGGTCCATAGCACGCTGGAAGACCGCGACCCCATTGGTGACACCAAAGGGAACCCTAAGAAAATGATACAAGCGACCATCCGCCTCAAAAGCCGTGTATTGTCGGTCCTCTGGGCGAATGGGGAGTTGGTGGTAGGCAGACTTGAGGTCTATGGTGGAGAACACCCGGTACTGCGCAATCTGATTGACCATATCAGATATGCGCGGGAGGGGATACGCATCCAGCTGCGTATATCGGTTAATGGTCTGACTGTCGTCAATGACCATCCGGGGTTTGTTCCCGCTCTTGACCACCACAACCTGTGCCCTCCACGGACTAACACTGGGCTGTATGATCCCTTCTTTGAGGAGCCGCTGAACCTCAGATCTAATGAAGATCCGATCCTCAGTGCTGTAACGCCTACTTTTAGTAGCGATAGGCTTGCAGCCTGGTACCAGATTCTGAAATAAGGAGGGTGTGGTGATCTTTAACGTAGAGAGGTTGCAGGCGGGGCGCGTTGGGCAATTTGGAGACTGCAGCTGTTCTCCCACTGCCAGCGAAGGGAGTGGCCCACCGTACTGTAGGATTACACTCCTCAAGTGGACCATGAAGTTTAGTCCGAGAAGTATTGGCGCGCAAAGATACGGCAACACAAGGAGCTTGAAGCGCTCGTAAACTGTGCCTCGTACTTTCAAGGTTACCACGCAACTCCCTAGCACGGCAACAGACCGGGACCTTGATGCCATAGAGATTGTCTGTTTGGCAGGTTGAATCTGGAGTCCACACCTCTTCACAATGTCTGGGTGGATAAAGCTCTCAGTGCTCCCGATGTCAAACAGACAATACAGCACATGATTGTTTACCTGGATATCCATCGTTGAACGATCGAGTCTATGAGGCTTGGCCTGGTCCAGGATGATCGACGCCACCGTTGGTTCATGAACGCCACTGCAGGCAGCTGAAATCGGTGCGGAGGACCCCTGCTGGTCGTTCGTGGTCAGTGTCGGCCAACATGGCTACCCCCATGAATCGCACGTGGGTGAGGGCGCCAAACTCAGCGACCCCTGGTGGTCACACTCTTCCGACTCCGTCGACCGTAATGGCGTCGTCCTGGACTCGCATGTGGACGAACCCCACGACGACTTCGACGACGATGATGATCCAAGCTCCGAAGAGTCGCAGACCGCACTGCCGTTCCTGGGTTTCGATCTGCACACCTTTGCATAATGCCCTTTTTTACCGCATGCGGTGCACATTACTGCTTTAGCGGGACACTTTTGTCGGGTATGTTTTGCTCCTCCACAGAAATAGCACCGCGGGCCGCACGGGGCTGCAGCCGTCGTCTGGCCTGAATGGGAGCACGCCATTACACAGCATTTCGAACCCGAGGGGCGAGGAGGGATTTGCGACTGCTCCTGCCACGTTGTCTCCACGTGGTCCTCTGGATATAAGACTAAGCTCTTTGAAGCCGACTCGAGCATTTCTGCTCATTCGATGGCCTGGGTAAGATTGAGATTACCCTTTTCCAGCAGTTTGAGACGGATGTATGATGATCCGACCCCGGCCACAAACGCATCTCGGGCGAGGTCGTACATGCTCTGCTCAGCCGACACAGCTTTGCAGTCACAGCCCCTGGTTAGCTGTAAGAGCTCATTGGCATAGTCCTCCATCGTTTCGCCCGACTGCCGTCGTCGTGTGGCGAGGAGGTAACGAGCGTGTATCTCGTTAGGTGGTTTTGTATAGCGCTTCTTTAGAAGCTCGAGGGCCTTAGGGTAATTAGTGGCCGCACGGATCGCGAGGTAGACTGTGTCGCTTACCTTCGCATGGAGGACCCGGAGTCTGTCATCATCTGTGGTGACCGCTGCGGAGGCTGCTAGGTAATCTTTGAAACACTTCAGCCAGTGGTCGAAGGTGTTAGAAGCGCCCACCGCACGTGGATCTAGCGTCAGAAGTTCTGGCTTGAGAATTTGCTCATTACTCTCTTCTTTTTTTTTCCGTCGAGAGTTTAATAATAGTAAATAAAATTGATGCACATCAATTTAGACACGAGGCTCGAAACACAGTAAATGAAGGCTTTTATTTACTATTAATGAAGCTATCAGAACTTATGTACACTATCCCAGACTGAAGGGGTCCCGGCCAGAGCAGGGACTCTTATACCTCTCCCAGGAGGCGGAGCCCGAAAGGGATGTGCCACAACAGTAACAAACACAGGTGTAACAACCCCACCCTAACCCAACAGCAACAATAGCACAATCCAACAGTAACATATGTACATCCTTGTAGTCCTGGCCAGCCCCTGGCTCAGCACTATCCAGTGGGAACCAACGATGGTTCACCACACCTGTCCTGGGAGTGTTTGATGGAGGACAGTGCAGAGGGAGCTTTACTCTGTATCTAACCCCGTGCTGTACCTGTCCTGGGAGTGTTTGATGGGGAACAGTGTAGAGGGAGCTTTACTCTGTATCTAACCCCGTGCTGTACCTGTTTTGGGAGTGTTTGATAGGGACAGTGTAGAGGAAGTTTTACTCTAACCCCGAGCTGTGTACCTGTCCTGGGAGTGTTTGATGGGGACAGTGTCGAGGGAACTTTACTCTGTATTTAACCCCGTGCTGTACCTTTCCTGGGAGTGTTTGAGAGGGACAGTGGAGAGGGAATTTTACTCTGAATCTCACCCCGTGTTGTACCTGTCCTGGGAGTGTTTGATGGGGGACTGTGTTGAGGGAGCTTTATTCTATATCTAACCCCGTGCTATTCCTGTCCTGGGAGTGTCTAATGGGGACTGTGTAGAGGGAATCTTTACTCTGTATTTAACTCCGTGCTGTACCTGTCCTGGGAGCGTTTGATCGGGACAATGTAGAGGGAGCTTTACTCTGTAACCCCGTGCTGTACCTGTCCTGGGAGTGTTTGATGGGGACAGTGTAGAGGTAGTTTTATTCTGTAATCCTGTGCTGTACCTGTCCTGGGAGTGTTTGATGGGGACGGCGTAGAGGGAGCTTTACTCTCTGTCTAATCCTGTGTTGTGCCTGTCTTGGGAGTGTTTGATGGGGGACTGTGTTGAGAGAGCTTTATTCTGTATCTAACCCCGTGCTGTACCTGTCCTGGGAGTGTTTGATGGGGCCAGTGGCGAGGGAGCTTTCCTCTGTATCTAACCCCGTGCTTTACCTATACTGGGAGTGTTTGATAGTGACAGTGTAGAAGGAGCTTTAAGAACATAAGAACTAGGAGCAGGACCAGGCCATCTAGCCCCTCAGGCCTGCCCCGCCATTCAATAAGATCATGGCTGATCTGATAGTGGTTTAGTTCCACTTACCCGCCCGCTCCCCATAATCCTTAATTCCCTTATTGATCAGAAATCTATCTACCTGTGACTTAAACGTATTTAACGAGGTAGCCTCCACTGCTTCAATGAGCAGAGAATTCCAGAGATTCACTACCCTCTGAGAGAGGAAGTTCCTCCTCAACTCTGTTCTAAACTGACTCCCCCTTATTTTGAGGCTGTGTCCTCTAGATCTTGTAGAGGGACCTTTAGTCTGTATCTAACTCCGTGCTGTACCTGTCCTGGGAGTGTTTGATGGGGACAGTGTAGAGGGAGCTTTACTCTGTATCACACCCCGTGCTGTACCTGTCCTGGGAGTGTTTGATGGGGACAGTATAGAGGGAGTTTTACTCTGTAATCCTGTGCTGTATCTGTCCTGGGAGTGTTTGATGGGGACAGTGGAGAGGGGGTATAACTCTGTAATCCTGTGCTGTACCTGTCCCGGGAGTGTTTGATGGGGACAGTGGAGAGGGAGCTTTACTGTGTATCTAACCCCGTGCTGTACCAGTTCTGGGAGTGTTTGATGGGGACAGTGTAGAGGGAGTTTTACTCTGTAACACCGTGCTGTACCTGAACTGGGAGTGTTTGATGGGGGACAGTGTAGAGGGAGTTTTACTCTGTATCTAACCCCGTGCTGTACCTGTCCTGGGAGTGTTTGATGGGGACAGTGTAGAGGGAGCTTTACTCTGTATCTAACCCCGTGCTGTACCTGAACTGGGAGTGTTTGATGGGGGACAGTGTAGAGGGAGCTTTACTCTGTATCTAACCCCGTGCTGTACCTGTCCTGGGAGTGTTTGATGGGGACAGTGTAGAGGGAGCTTTACTCTGTATCTAACCCCGTGCTGTACCTGTCCTGGGAGTGTTTGATGGGGGACAGTGTAGAGGGAGCTTTACTCTGTATCTAACCCTGTGCTGTACCTGTCCTGGGAGTGTTTGATGGGGACAGTGCAGAGGGAGCTTTACTCTGTATCTAACCCCGTGCTGTACCTGTCCTGGGAGTGTTTGATGGGGACAGTGTCGAGGGAGCTTTACTCTGTATCTAACCCCGTGCTGTACCAGTTCTGGGAGTGTTTGATGGGGACAGTGTAGAGGGAGTTTTACTCTGTAACACCGTGCTGTACCTGTCCTGGGAGTGTTTGATGGGGGACAGTGTAGAGGGAGCTTTACTCTGTATTTAACCCCGTGCTATACCTGTCCTGGGGGTGTTTGATGGGGACAGTGTCGAGGGAGCTTTACTCTGTATCTAACCCCGTGCTGTACCTGTCCTGGTAGTGTTTGATGGGGACAGTGTAGAGGGAGCTTTACTCTGTATCTAACCCCGTGCTGTACCTGTCCTGGGAGTGTTTGATGGGGACAGTGTAGAGGGAGCTTTACTCTGTATTTAACACCATGCTGTACCTGTCCTGGGAGTGTTTGATGGGGACAGTGTCGAGGGAGCTTTACTCTGTATCTAACCCCGTGCTGTACCTGTCCTGGGAGTGTTTGATGGGGGACAGTGTAGAGGGAGCTTTACTCTCTATCACACCCCGTGTTGCATCTGTCTTGGGACAGTTTGATGGGGACAGTACAGAGGGAGTTTAATCTGTATCTAACCCTGTGCTGTACCTCTCTTCGGAGTTGCAACATGTTCCAATGACATAAAGGTTGCAATCCACCATAAGGGATGCTGTGGGTCCATTTGCTGAGAGTCGGCATATGAGAACAGCTATACACTGATAGGAACCTCGGAGACATTAATAGCAGAGCTGTGTGCATGTGTTCTGCTCACAGGCCAAAGTGAAACCAAGACTGGATCGCATGATAAACTACATGGAGGTCAAATGACGACAGGAGTGTTTGTTGGCACTGTGTGTTGGAAGTTTTAGTCTGTATCTATTCTGAGGTATCGTAATGGATGTTTGAAATAGGAAATATTCTGTTCCCCAGTGCCTCTGAGTCTAAACCTCATCAAAAACAAAATAATTAAAGTCTGCACCAACTGCTTTCGTTCTTCCTTTCTCTCTACAACAGCAAAGATTAAATAAAGTTAAAAGCTGGTGACAGGAGGTTGCGTTGCCTTTTAATTTGATGCTTTCCTGCGCTGATATTGAGCTGTGAACTAAGTAATGATGCAGGAATCCCTTCAATCTTTCAATCCAATGTCTTACTTGGGGGTGGCACGGTGGCACAATGGTTGGTACTGCTGCCTCACAGCACCAGAGACCCAGGTTCAATTCCGGCCTGGGTCACTGTCTGTGTGGAGGCTGCACGTTCTCCCCGTGTCTGCATGGGTTTCCTCCGGGTGTTCAGTTTCCTCCCACCGTCCAAAGATGTGCTGGTTAAGTTGATTGACCAATATAAATTGACCCTTAGTGTCAGGGGGATTCGCAAGGTAAATGTGTGGGGTTAATGTGATCGGGCCTGCGTGGGATTGTTGTCGGTGCAGGCTCCATGGGCCAAATGGCTTCCTTCTGCTCTGTAGGGATTCGATGATTCATTGAATGGAAGACTTATATTTTCACAGTAACTTTATTGCAGTGTTAATGTAAGCCGATCTGTGACACTTATAAATAAACTTTAAAACTTTATTATTTGTACTGATGAAGAGTCAAATTGGATTCGAATCATTAACTCAGTTCCTCTCTCCACAGAAGCGATCATTCTTACTGAATCTTTCCAGCTTTTTCTCTTTTTATTCCATTCTTTGTGCTTTGGTCTTGGACGGTATGTGTGTGTCTGTGTGTGTGTGTGTGTGTGTGTGTGTGTGTGTGTGTGTGTGTGTGTGTATGTGTATGTGTGTTGGCTGGCCACCGATGGTTCGAGGCTTGCTTGTGATCACAACACGCATCTTGTGTGTTGGTTCCGTATTATACCGGGCAGGGAACCAGCCCACACCAACCCTGACAGAATCGCTCCTTTCAACCGCTGTCTCTCGTCCAGGTAGAAGGGGAGGCAATGGCCTCGTGGCATTATCGCTCAGCTATTAATCCAGAAACTCAACTAATGTTCTAGGGACCCGGGTTCAAATCCCGCCACGACAGATGGTGGAATTTGAATTCAATAAAAAATATCTGGAATTAAGAATCTATTGAATCAATAAAAAGTATCTGGAATTAAGAATCTACTGATGACCATGAAACCATTGTCAGAAAAACCCATCAGGTTCACTAATGTCCTTTCGGGAAGGAAATCTGCCGTCCTTACCCGGTCTGGCCTACATGTGACTCCAGAGACACAGCAATGTGGTTGACTCTTAACTGCCCTCGGGCAACGAGAGACGTGCAATAAATGCCCAGCCAGTCACACTCACGTCCCATGAGTTAATAAAATGGTGAAACCAGAACTAGGGGGCATGGCCTCAAAATAAGGAGGAGCAGATTTAGGACTGAGTTGAGGAGGAACTTCTTCACCCAAAGGCTTGTGAATCTGTGGAATTCCCTGCCCAGTGAAGCAGTTGAGGCTACCTCATTGAATGTTTTTAAGGCAAGGATAGATAAATTTTTGAACTGTAAGGGAATTAAGGGTTATGGTGAGCGGGCGGGTAAGTGGAGCTGAGTCCACAAAAAGATCAGCCATGATCTTATTGAATGGCGGAGCAGACTCGAGGGGCCAGATGGCCTACTTCTGCTCCGAGTTCTTATGTTCTTAAATAAAAGAAGCATTGCGACTTTGTTCTGAGGTTTTAGCATCTTTCCTGAATGGCCAGAGATCGCCAAAGCTCAAGCGGGCACTGCAGTCCTGCTTCCTGCCTTTAATAATAAAAACACATCCCAGCTCTGAGCTAATTGCCTGCAGAAATCTGGCTGGACACTCACTTGGCCACACAATCTGTCTCCATATAGTCTGAAGCGACTGGTGGTCATTACCTGGCACAGGCGGTTCTGTGTTAGCCTAATAAAGCTCTTTGTCCCGGAGTTAGCAACTTCTTAACTGGCTACCCAAGGCCTGGAGCCAATTTTAAACATTCCCTGGGGACCATTGGGCAGAAACAGCAATTTCTCTCAATTAAAGACACATTTGTTAGAAGGAATAAGATACATCTTCATGTAATGACCTGACACAGGTCTGCGGTTGCCACTAAGCCATGTCTCTGCTCGTAATTGCTGAGGGACCTGTTCCTAATCCCTGAAAGTGTTTTTTTTTGCACTCTGAATAATGGTCGATCAATGTGAAGTAAGAGAGAGATCTCCTCACACGCTCTGATAATCAGGAATGCAAATGATAACCTGAGAATTCCTTCGCCGCAACAAACGTCAATCGTAGAGCGGCACGGTGGCACAGCGGTTAGCGCTGCTGCCTCACAGCGCCAGGGACCCGGGTTCAATTCCCGCCTTGGGTCACTGTCTGTGTGGAGTCTGCACATTCTCCTCGTGTCTGCATGGGTTTCCTCCGGATGCTCCAGTTTCCTCCCATAGTCTGAAAGATGAGCGGGTTAGGTGGATTGGCCGTGCTAAATTGCCCTTTAAATGACCCAAGATGTGTAGGTTAGGGGGATTAGCGGGGTAAATACTTAGAGCCAAGCCTTCAGGAGAGATCTTAGAATCTTAGAAACCCTACAGCACAGAAAGAGGCCATTCGGCCCATCGAGTCAGCACCGACCACAATCCCACCCAGGCCCTACCCCCATATCCCTACATATTTACCCACTAATTTTTTTTTGTTTTCTCTTTTTTTCTTGCTGGTAATGGCTTCAGGGATGGCAGTTCAGGCAGTATGCTGCATCTCCTGTGGGATGTATGTGGTGAGGAAATCCAGTAGTGTTTCAGGAGATTTTAGTTGTAAGAAGTGCATTAGATTGCAGCTTCTGGAGGAGCGTGTAAAGGAGCTGGAGGGGGAGGTAGAGGAACTCCGCATAATTCGGGAGGCGGAGGTGGAAGTTGATAGGAGTTATAGAGAAATAGTAACTCCTAGAAATGAGGCTTGGGTCAATGCCAGGAGGAGGGGTAAGAAGCAATCGGGAAGACAATCCCCTGGGGCGGTTCCCCTCCATAATAGGTTTTCGGTGCTGGAGGCTACAGTTGAGGAGGAATCAACTGAGCATAGAGAGCAGATCTCTGGGGGTGAGCCGAGTGAGAAAGCTCAGGTGGTTAGGGGCTGTAAAAGACTGGGCCTTGTGATTGGGGACTCCACAATTAAGGGGACAGATAGGAGGGTCGGAACTAAAGGTAGGGACTCAGGGTTGGTGTGTTGCCTACCAGGGGCTGGGGTCCGGGATGTGTCTGACAGGGTATTCAGGACTCTTAGGGGGGAGGGAGATAAACCACAAGTTATTGTACATGTGGGGACACACGACATAGGGAGGATAGGGGAAGGGGATATTAGGCAGGGATTTATGGAGTTCGGGTGGAAACTAAAGGCCAAGACTGACAGAGTGGTTATCTCTGGACTCTTGCCTGTACCACGGGATAGTTTAGAGAGGAATAGGGAGAGGGAAGGTTTGAATTCATGGCTGAGGGGATGGTGCAGGAGGGAGGGGTTCAGGTACTTAAGCAATTGGGGCTCGTACTGGGGAAGGTGTGACCTCTATGAGAAGGATGGTCTACACCTTAATCAGAAGGGGACCAATATCCTGGGGGGTAAATTTGCTAAGGCTATGCAAGGAGGTTTAAACTGATTCGGGGGGGGGGAGGGATCCTGAGTAGTGGGGCTGAAAGTGAGGGATGCATGGATGGGGACTGCAATGCACGGCATTGCAGAGGTGGGGTGGAGCAGGGTTTGAAATGTGTATACTTCAATGCCAGGAGTATTCGCAATAAAGTGGGTGAACTTGCAGCGTG
The DNA here is from genome assembly GCF_964213995.1 of Mustelus asterias. NCBI lineage: Eukaryota > Metazoa > Chordata > Chondrichthyes > Carcharhiniformes > Triakidae > Mustelus > Mustelus asterias. Next base: position 22,860,877 of record NC_135819.1, read on the forward strand.
GATCAGTACCTGGGACTTCGATGTTGTGGCTATTTCAGAGACATGGATAGAGCAGGGGCAGGAATGGATGCTGCAGGTCCCGGGGTTCAAATGTTTTAGTCGAAGTAGGGAAGGAGGTAGAAGAGGGGGAGGGGTAGCATTATTGGTCAGAGATTGTATCACAGTGTCAGAGAGGAGATTTGATGAGGACTTATCTGTTGAGGTAGTATGGGCGGAGATTAGAAATAGGAGAGGAGAGGTCACCCTGTTGGGAGTCTTTTATAGACCTCCTAAAAGTTCTAGAGAGGTTGAGGAAAGGATTGCGGAGTCAATCCTGCTTAGGAGTGAAAGTAATAGGGCAATTGTTATGGGGGATTTTAACTTGACTAATATTGACTGGAATTGTTATAGCTCTAGCTCGTTAGAGGGGTCAGTTTTTGTTCAAAGCGTGCAGGAAGGTTTTTTGACTCAGTATGTAGACAGGCCAACTAGAGGTGAGGCTATATTGGATCTGGTGCTGGGAAATGAGCCAGACCAGGTGCTAGACTTGGAAGTTGGTGTGCATTTTGGTGATAGTGACCACAATTCGGTTACGTTCACCTTAGTGATGGAAAGGGATAGGCATGAACCTCGGGCCAGTGGTTTTAGCTGGGGGAAGGGTAATTATGAGGCTATTAGGAGAGAATTAGGAAACATAGGTTGGACTAGGAGATTACAGGGACTGGGAACGTCCGACATGTGGAGTTTTTTCAAGGAGCAGCTACTGCGAGTCTGTGATAGGTATGTCCCTGTCAGGCAAGGAGGAATTGGTAGGGCTAGGGAACCGTGGTGCACCAAAAAAGTTTCTTTGTTGGTTAAAAAGAAAAAGGAGGCTTATGTTCGGATGAGACGTGAGCACTCGGGTAGTGCACTAGAAAGCTTTAGATTGGCTAAGAGGGAGTTGAAGAGCGAGCTTAGAAGGGCTAAAAGGGGACATGAGAAGACTTTGGCGGATAGGGTTAAAGAGAATCCTAAGGCGTTCTATAGGTATGTCAAGAACAGAAGGTTGGTTAGGGCAAGTTTAGGGCCAGTTATAGATGGCAGAGGGAAGTTATGTGTGGAACCGGAGGAGATTGGTGAAGCATTGAACCAATATTTCTCTTCGGTGTTCACGCAAGGGGACATGAATATAGCTGAGGAGGACACTGGGTTGCAAGGGAGTCGAATAGACAGTATTACAGTTGATAAGGAGGATGTGCAGGATATTCTGGAGGGTCTGAAAATAGATAAATCCCCTGGTCCGGATGGGATTTATCCAAGGATTCTCTGGGAGGCAAGAGAAGTGATTGCAGAGCCTCTGGCTCTGATCTTCAGGTCGTCGTTGGCCTCTGGTATAGTACCAGAAGATTGGAGGTTAGCGAATGTTGTCCCATTGTTTAAGAAGGGGAACAGAGACTTCCCCGGGAATTATAGACCGGTGAGTCTCACTTCTGTTGTCGGCAAGATGTTGGAAAAAATTATAAGGGATAGGATTTATAGTTATTTGGAGAGTAATGAATTGATAGGTGATAGTCAGCATGGTTTTGTGGCAGGTAGGTCGTGCCTTACTAACCTTATTGAGTTTTTTGAGAAAGTGACCAAGGAGGTGGATGGGGGCAAGGCAGTGGACGTGGTATATATGGATTTTAGTAAGGCGTTTGATAAGGTTCACCATGGTAGGCTTCTGCAGAAAATGCAGATGTATGGGATTGGGGGTGATCTAGGAAATTGGATCAGGAATTGGCTAGCGGATAGGAAACAGAGGGTGGTGGTTGATAGTAAATATTCATCATGGAGTGCGGTTACAAGTGGTGTACCTCAGGGATCTGTTTTGGGGCCACTGCTGTTTGTAATATTTATTAATGATCTGGATGAGGGTATAGTTGGGTGGATTAGCAAATTTGCTGATGACACCAAAGTCGGTGGTGTGGTAGACAGTGAGGAAGGGTGTCGTAGTTTGCAGGAAGACTTAGACAGGTTGCAAAGTTGGGCCGAGAGGTGGCGGATGGAGTTTAATGCGGAGAAGTGTGAGGTAATTCACTTTGGTAGGAATAACAGATGTGTTGAGTATAGGGCTAACGGGAGGACTTTGAATAGTGTGGAGGAGCAGAGGGATCTAGGTGTATGTGTGCATAGATCCCTGAAAGTTGGGAATCAAGTAGATAAGGTTGTTAAGAAGGCATATGGTGTCTTGGCGTTTATTGGTAGGGGGATTGAATTTAGGAGTCGTAGCGTTATGTTGCAACTGTACACAACTCTGGTGCGGCCGCACTTGGAGTACTGTGTGCAGTTCTGGTCCCCACATTACAGGAAGGATGTGGAGGCTTTGGAGAGGGTGCAGAGGAGGTTTACCAGGATGTTGCCTGGTATGGAGGGGAGATCCTATGAGGAGAGGCTGAGGGATTTGGGATTGTTTTCGCTGGAAAGGCGGCGGCTAAGAGGGGATCTTATTGAAACATATAAGATGATTAGAGGTTTAGATAGGGTGGATAGTGATAGCCTTTTTCCTCTGATGGAGAAATCCAGCACGAGGGGGCATGGCTTTAAATTGAGGGGGGGTAGTTATAGAACCGATGTCAGGGGTAGGTTCTTTACCCAGAGGGTGGTGAGGGATTGGAATGCCCTGCCAGCATCAGTAGTAAATGCGCCTAGTTTGGGGGCGTTTAAGAGATCCGTAGATAGGTTCATGGACGAAAAGAAATTGGTTTAGGTTGGAGGGTCACAGTTTTTTTTTTAACTGGTCGGTGCAACATCGTGGGCCGAAGGGCCTGTTCTGCGCTGTAATGTTCTATGTTCTATGTTTAATCCCTCTAACCTATGCATCCCAGGACACTAAGGGCAATTTTAGCATGGCCAATCAACCTAACCCGCACATCTTTGGACTGTGGGAGGAAACCGGAGCACCCGGAGGAAACCCACACAGACACGAGAAGAATGTGCAAACTCCACACAGACAGTAACCCAAGCCGGGAATCGAACCTAGGTCCCTGGAGCTGTGAAGCAGCAGTGCTAACCACCGTGCTACCCTCTAACAAGATGTTAGAAAACACTTCTACATGCAGAGAGTGCTAGAGGTTTAGAGGTTTCGAAATCTTTTCCTCAGATGGCGGTGGATGCTGGTTCAATTGTTAGGTTTAAGTCTGAGATAGACACATTTTTATTGAGCAGGGATATCAAGGGATATGGGCCTAGGGCAGGTCCATGGTGTTAGGCCACAGATCAGCCATGATCTTATTGAGTGACGGAGCAGGCTTGAGGGGCAGAGTGGCCTACTCCTGTTCCTATGTCCCGATGGTGAGGAACTCGGCAATGGTTAGCACTGCCGCCTCACAGCACCAGGGACCCGGGTTCGATTCCTGGCTTGGGTCACTGTCTGTGCGGAGTCTCCATGTTCTTCCCATGTCTGTGTGGATTTCCTCCGGGTGCTCAGGTTTCCTCCCACACTCCGAAAGATGTGCTGGCTAGGTGCAGAGTTCGAAGTTACAGAGATGGGGGAAACACAAGGGTGGGGTAGGTGGGGGAGGGAACAAAAGGGAAGGCCTGTGACAGGGCTAGGCCAAGGGGATTCAATGACAAAGGCTACAATAGCGGCAAGGCACACGGGGGGTAGTAATGGGACAGGATGAGAAACTAATGATGGGTCCAGAGCGGGTGGAACCGGGAATGTAATGATAGATTCACCTTAATCTTGAGATTGATTTGTAGTATAAATTGTAATCATTTGAAATTAGGCATTCTTGCTTTTGTCCTGATGAGTGCAGTGTGGAAAACGTTGACAACATCTTTTCAGGTTTAAGGTGAACCTATCGTTACCTGTTGCCAACCAAACAGAATCAACTTGCCAACCAATCAGAACCCCTTCCTCCAGTACTTTAAATTGTTGTGATCATTTAAAATTTGGTATTCTTGCATTTGTCATGATGTGTGAAAAATGGAAAACTTCGACAACATCTTCTCAGCGATATTCAAGAGGTGAAATACCAAATACCTCTATATATCAGGGCGACACGGTGGCACAGTTGTTAGCACTGCTGCCTCACAGCGTCTGGGTTCGATTCCTGGCTTGAGTCACTGACTGTGTGGAGTCTGCACGTTCTCCCCGTGTCTGCGTGGGTTTCCTCCGGGAGCTCTGGTTTCCTCTCACAGTCCGAAAGACTGTATTTAGGTGTGATGGCTGTGCTAAATTCTCCCTCAGTGTACCCGAACAGGTGTCGGAGTGTGGCGGCTGGGGGATTTTCACAGTAACTTCATTGCAGTGTTAATGTAAACTGACTTGTGACACAAATAAATAAACTTTTAATAATATCTGTGATGCGCGATTAAATCACTCGGGAGGCTGGATCATACCCGGGAAATAAAGGCTTTTATTAGTAACAAGAATGGAGCATACTGCATAACAATACAATCCCAGACTAAAGGGTCACCAGGCAGTGCAGTGACCTTTATACTCCTACAGGTAGGCGGAGCCAAATGGAGTGTACCACAGAACAATGCCAACAGGTAGAACACCCCAACCCTAACCCCAACAGTAACAACAGTAACATATGTACAAGTACCCATAGTGGTAACCATCTATGGTTCACCACAATCTGCTCATGCAAAACCCCAATTAATGCCATCCACCTGGATCAAATTAGAACCAATTATATAATTAACACTGGAAACCAAAACAGGGTAGTGTACTCCAAAAATGGTTTGATTACGGAGATCTCTATTTGGTTGTTACTATCTCTGACTTGTATGTTTTGCCTGAAAAGGGCACTTTTTAATTGTTGATTCAATTGTGGGTCTCCTTCATGCTCTTGTTTCGCTGAGAGAGAGTGCAGTGCCATTCTTGATAGTAAAATGCCATCCTGAAACTCACTGGTTTGCATCATCTGCCTTCACCCATTGGGCACGTCTACTCCTCAAAACCAAAGTGGTGCAGGGCACCAGCACCTTGCACAGCTTCAGGAGAAACCTAGGAGGTACCAGTTCAACCTCAGCATGCAGCAAGATCCAAGCCAACATCGGGCATGGGCTGGTGTGGCAAGTCATATTCAAGCCACACAAGGCAATCTCCAGCAATAAACATTCTCCCTTTGACATTCAATGGTACCAATAATGGCACCAACTGGGCAAATGGTTGGAGAATTCATCATCGCCTGCTTCCCACTCAGAGTCACACAATGTCTGACACTTTGGAATATATCTCTGTTCCTTCATCATCACTGGGTCAAAATCCTCAACTCCTTTCCCAAAAGCAGTGTAGGGTGCTCCTTCAGCTCAAAAAAGAGTTACAGAAGAAGTCCTACCATCATGCCACAAGCGCAACTGGGAGAGAAAATAAATAGTAGCCTTGGCAACGATGCCCACATTTTAAGTATGAAAAAAGTTATTCCTGCTTTAGGCACAGTTTTTATTTTTCAGGCCCTTTTATTCTTGATTTAAGCATGATGTTCATTTCCCAGGTCTGTTATCCCTGGTTTAGGCCGAATTATTTAGGCCTAATTATTCAGGCCTGTTATTCCTGGTTTAGGCCTAATTATTCAGGTCTGTTATTCCTGATTTAGGCCTAATTATTCAGGCCTGTTATTCCTACTTTAGGCCTAATTATTCAGGCCTGTTATTCCTAGTTTAGGCCTAATTATTCAGACCTGTCATTCCTGGTTTAGGCCTAATTATTCAGGCCTGTTATTCCTACTTTAGGCCTAATTATTCAGACCTGTCATTCCTGGTTTAGGCCTAATTATTCAGGCCTATTATTCCTGGTTTAGGCCTAATTACTCAGGCCTGTTATTCCTGATTTAGACCTAATTACTCGGGCCTGTTATTCCTACTTTAAGCCTAATTATTCAGGTCTGTTATTCCTGGTTTCGGCCTAATTATTCAGGCCTGTTATTCCTACTTTAGGCCTAATTATTCAGGCCTGTTATTCCTAGTTTAGGCCTAATTATTCAGACCTGTCATTCCTGGTTTAGGCCTAATTATTCAGGCCTGTTATTCCTACTTTAGGCCTAATTATTCAGACCTGTCATTCCTGGTTTAGGCCTAATTATTCAGGCCTATTATTCCTGGTTTAGGCCTAATTACTCAGGCCTGTTATTCCTGATTTAGACCTAATTATTCGGGCCTGTTATTCCTAGTTTAAGCCTAATTATTCAGGCCTGTTATTCCTGGTTTCGGCCTAATTATTCAGGCCAGTTATTCCTAGTTTAGACCTAATTACTCATAAAGTCATAGAGTCATAGAGGTTTACAGCATGGAAACAGGCCCTTCGGCCCAACTTATCCATGCTGCCCTTTTTTTTTAAACCCCTCAGCTAATCCCAATTGCCTGCATTTGGCCCATATCCCTCTATACCCATCGTACCCATGTAACTATCTAAATGCTTTTTAAAAGATAAAATTATACCCGCCTCTACTACTACCTCTGGCAGCTTGTTCCAAACACTCACCACCCTCTGTATGAAAAAATTGCCCCACTGGACACTTTTGTATCTCTCCCCTCTCACCTTAAACCTATGCCCTCTAGTTTTAGACTTCCCTACCTTTGGAAAAAGATATTGACTATCTACCTTGTCTATGCCCCTCATTATTTTATAGTCCTCTATAAGATCACCCCCTCAGCCTCCTACGCTCCAGAGAAAAAATTCCCAGTCTATTCAGCCTCTTCTTATAACTCAATTCATCGAGTCCCGGTAGCATCCTAGTAAATCTTTTCTGCACTCTTTCTAGTTTAATAATATCCTTTCTATCATAGGGTGACCAGAATTGCACACAGTATTCCAAGTGTGGCCTTACCAATGTCTTGTACAACTTTAACAAGACGTCCCAACTCCTGTATTCAATGCTCTGACCAATGAAACCAAGCATGCCGAATGCCTTCTTCACCACTCTGTCCACCTGTGACTCCACTTTCAAGGAGCTATGAACATGTACCCCGAGATCTCTTTGTTCTGTAACTTTTCCCAACGCCCTACCATTAACTGAGTAAGTCCTGCCCTGGTTCAATCTACCAAAATGCATCACCTTGCATTTGTCTAAATTAAACCCCATCTGCCATTCGTCAGCCCACTGGCCCAATTGATCAAGATCCCATTGCAATTGGATATAACCTTCCTCACTGTCCACCATGCCACCAATCTTGATGTCATCTGCAAACTTACTAACCATGCCCCCTATATTCTCATCAAATCATTAATATAAATGACAAATAACTGTGGGCCCAGCACTGATCCCTGAGGCACACCGCTGGTCATAGGCCTCCAGTTTGAAAAACAACTCTCTACAACCACCCCCTGGCTTCTGTCAAGAAGCCAATTTTGTATCCATTTAGATACCTCACCCCGGATCCCGTGAGATTTAACTTTATGCAACAACCTACCATGCGGTACCTTGTCAAAGACCTTGCTAAAGTCCATGTAGACAACATCAACTGCACTGCCCTCATCTACCTTCTTGGTTATCCCTTCAAAAAACTCAATTAAATTTGTGAGACATGATTTTCCAATCACAAAGCCATGCTGACTGTCCCTAATCAGTCCTTGCATCTCTAAATGCCTGTAGATCCTGTCTCTCAAAATACCTTCCAACAATTTACCCACCAAAGATGTGAGGCTCACTGGCCTGTAGTTCCCAGGCTTTTCCCTGCAGCCCTTCTTAAATAAAGGCACAACATTTGCCACTCTCCAATCTTCAGGCACCTCACCCGTGACTATTGATGATTCAAATATCTCAGCTAGGGGACCCGCAATTTCCTCCCTAGCCTCCCACAGTCCTGGGATATACCTCATCAGGTCCCGCAGATTTATCTACCTTGATGCGTTTTAAGACTTCCAGCACCTCCTTCTCTGTAATATATACACTCCTCAAGACATCACTATTTATTTCCCCAAGTTCCCTTACATCCATGCTTTTCTCAACAGTAAATACTGATGAGAAATATTCATTTAGGATCTCACCCATCTCTTGTGGATCCGCACATATCTATGTTGATCTTGTTGATCCCTAAGAGGCCCTACTCTCTCCCTTGTAACTCTTTTGCCCTTTATGTATTTGTAGAAGGTCTTTGGATTCTCCTTTGCCTTATCTGCCAAAACAATTTTGTGTCCCCTTTTTGCCCTCCTGATTTCTCTCTTAACTCTACTCCTACACCCCCTATACTCTTCAAGAGATTCACTTGATCCCAGCTGCCTATGCACGTCATGTGCCTCTTTCTTCTTCTTGACCAGGACCTCAATATCCCGAGTCATCCAGGGTTCCTGACTTCTGCCTGCCTTGCCCTTCACTCTAAGAGGAATGTGTTTACCCTGAACCCTGGTTAACACACTTTTGAAAGCCTCCCAGTTACCAGACGTCCCTTTGCCTTCCCACAGACTCCCCCAATTAACTTTTGAAAGTTCCTGCCTGATACCATCAAAATTGGTCTTGCCCTAATTTAGAATTTTAACTTTTGGGCCAGACCTATCATTCTCCATAGCTATCTTAAAACTAATAGAATTATGGACACTGGTCCCAAAGTGATCCCTCACTAACACTTCTGTCACCTGCCCTTCCTTATTTCCCAAGAGGAGGTCAAGTTTTGCCCCCTCTCTAGTTGGGCCATCCACATACTGAATGAGAAATTCCTCCTGAATACACTCAACAAATTTCTCTCCATCCAACCCTCTAATATTATGGCTGTCCCAGTCAATGTTGGGAAAGTTAAAATCTCCGACTATTACCGCCCTATTTTTCTTGGAGCTAGCTGTAATCTCCTTACATATTTGCTCCTCAATTTCCCACTGACTATTTGGGGGCCTATAGTACAACCCTATCAAAGTGATTTCCCCCTTCTTATTTCTCAGTTCTACCCATATAGACTGAGTGGCCGAACCCTCGGATATATCCCCTCTCAGTACGGCCATGATGCTTTCCCGAATCAAAAGTGCAACTCCCCCTCCTCTCTTACCTCCTTTCTATCTTTCCTATCGCATCTGTACCCTGGAACATTAAGCTGCCAGTCCTGTCCCTCCCTTAGCTTATTAAGGGAGGGACAGGAGAGAATTGGGCCTCGGGCTTGTTATTCCTAGTTTCGGCCTAATTACTCAGGCTTGTTATTCCTGGTGTGGGCTTTGCAATTTTTTTGCTTTGTTTGAGCTTGCCACTGTTGAATTAGGCATACTGTCATCATGTTTCCTCTGCCCTGTTGACATCATTACTCATAGAAATTATTCAGCTCACTGTTAACCAATCTACCACAAGTGACGACAGACCTGCCAGAATCGACTGGCTTTCCTTTCAGGGTCTAGAAACTCTGTTTTCCATTAAGTAGGCTGCAGCCTACACCTGGTATGACTCAGTTCACCCATGGGTGGCACGGTGGCACAATGGTTAGCACTTCTGCCTCACAGCTCCAGGGATTTGGGTTCGATTCTGGATTCGAGTGACAGCCTGGGTGGAGTTTGCACGTTCTCACCGCGCCTGCATGGGTTTCCTCTGGGTGCTCCAGTTTCCTCCCATACTCCAAAGATGTGTGGGTGAGGTGGACTGACCATGGTAAATTGCCTCTTAGTGTCCAAAGATGTGTAGGTTAGGTGAATTGTCCATGCTAAATTGCCCCTTAGTGTCCAAATGTGTGTAGGTTAGGTGGATTGGCCATGCTAAATCACCCCTTAGTGTCCAAAGATGTGTAGCTATGTGGATTGGCCATGCTAAATTGACCCTTAGTATCCAAACAATGTGCAGCTCAGATGGATTGGCCATGCTAAATTGCCCTTTAGTGTCCAAAGGTGTGCAGGTTAGGTGGATTGTCCATGCTAAATTGCCCTTTAGCGTCAGGGGGATGAGCTAGGGTAAATTTGTGGGGTTACCCGGCTTGGTTGGGACTGTTATCGGTGCAGGTTTGATGGACCGAATAAACCTAGAATTCTACCCCTGCCACCTGCTCCCCCCCCCCCCCCCCCTCTCCGACCCACCTCACAGTGGGAAGAGGGGAGGGGGAGGTGTACAGGTGCTGATGAAGGGGATATTCTCTGCCCCATAGAGGCATAGCGAGTCGCTCAAAAAAAAACTCCTCCTCATTTCAACTGCGGGGTGTAATTATGCTTCAAGTATCTGGCACAGAGACGCAATTAATATGTCTTCTTGGTCAGACTTAGTTCTCCTGGTGGTGTAATCTCTCAAAGCACGCAGGCTAATTAAGCAACTGATAGGGATCATTATTGGGAGGTTATTTGATGGTAAGCAGTTTCGGGACACAGTTAATTCATTCCAGTGCATTCCTCTGCTCAGCTGGGTCATCCTTCCACTGAGCTCATTAGCAAGAAAGAGAGATGCATTGAGTGGGGAAAGAGAGAGAAAGAGAGAGAGAAAAATAAAACAGCATGATTTACAAACTGTGCGGCGAAACTTGTCAGAGAGTGTGATATTGACAAAAGTTCATGGAGGCTAATTTGTCAGCAGTGAGTGCAGAGTTTAACAGCAAAAGAAAATCCAGGGAGGTTGGAGCACTCATCCACAGGAATTGTGGTCTTAGTCTGCTGAGGAGGAGTCAAAGGTTACAGCGGATCAGGAGAATGGAGAGAGAAACAGCCAGTGTCCAGCGAGGAGGAGAAGGATTCTCTAGCCCAGGAATGTGGTGGAGGACAGGCCAGTGGACGGAATTTGTGTGGACTTCCCCCAACCTTTGAAGGCATCCATTTTATTATTCATTCATAGTGACAAAAACGGTTGATGAAGGAAGGGCCGTGGATGTCGTCTATATGGATTTCAGTAAGGCATTTGACAAAGTCCCACATGGCAGGTTGGGTAAGAAGGTTAAGGCTCATGGGATACAAGGAGAAGTGGCTAGATGGGTGGAGAACTGGCTTGGCCATAGGAGACAGAGGGTAGTGGTCGAAGGGTCTTTTTCCGGCTGGAGGTCTGTGACCAGTGGTGTTCCGCAGGGCTCTGTGCTGGGACCTCTGCTATTTGTGATATATATAAATGATTTGGAAGAAGGTGTAACTGCTGTAATCAGCAAGTTTGCGGATGACACGAAGATGGCTGGAATTGCGGATAGCGAAGAGCATTGTCGGGCAATACAGCAGGATATAGATAGGCTGGAAAATTGGGCGGAGAGGTGGCAGATGGAGTTTAATCCGGATAAATGCGAAGTGATGCATTTTGGAAGAAATAATATAGGGAGGAGTTATACAATAAATGGCAGAGTCATCAGGAGTATAGAAACACAGAGGGACCGAGGTGTGCAAGTCCACAAATCCTTGAAGGTGGCAACACAGGTGGAGAAGGTGGTGAAGAAGGCATATGGTATGCTTGCCTTTATAGGACGGGGTATAGAGTATAAAAGCTGGAGTCTGATGATGCAGCTGTATAGAACGCTGGTTAGGCCACATTTGGAGTACTGCGTCCAGTTCTGTCGCCGCACTACCAGAAGGACATGGAGGCATTGGAGAGAGTGCAGAGAAGGTTTACCAGGATGTTGCCTGGTATGGAGGGTCTTAGCTATGAGGAGAGATTGGGTAGACTGGGGTTGCTCTCCTTGGAAAGACGGAGAATGAGGGGAGATCTAATAGAGGTATACAAGATTATGAAGGGTATAGATAGGGTGAACAGTGGGGAGCTTTTTCCCAGGTCGGAGGTGACGATCACGAGGGGTCACGGGCTCAAGCTGAGAGGGGCGAGGTATAACTCAGACATCAGAGAGACGTTTTTTGCACAGAGGGTGGTGGGGGCCTGGAATGCGCTGCCAAGTAGGGTGGTGGAGGCAGGCACGCTGACATCGTTTAAGACTTACCTGGATAGTCACATGAGCAGCCTGGGAATGGAGGGATACAAACGATTGGTCGAGTTGGACCAAGGAGCGGCACAGGCTTGGAGGGCCGAAGGGCTTGTTTCCTGTGCTGTACTGTTCTTTGTTCTTTGAATGCACATTTCAGGGGGCAGTTGAGAGTCAACCACTTTGCTGTGGCTCTGGAGTCACATGTAGGCCAGACCGGGTAAGGACGGCAGATTTCCTTCTCTAAAGGAAAAATAGTGAACCAGATGGGGTTTTCCAACAATCGATTCACGGGCATCATTAGACTTTTAATTCTAGGTGTTTATTGGATTCACATTTCACCATCTGCTGGGGTGGGATTCAAACCCAGGTCTCCAGATCATTACCCTGGGTGTCTGGATTACTAGTTCGGTGAGAATACGACTACAACACTGCCTCACCCCTGAAACCTTTAATGCAATATAGAAAATAGAATTGGTACTGTGCAGAAGGATGCCATTCGGCCCATCGAGCCTGCACTGATAACAGTCCCACCCAGGCCCTATCTCCATAAACCCACACATTAACCCTGCTAATCCCCCTGACATTATGGGACAATTTAGCATGGCCAATCCACCCAACCTTTCGATTTGATTTGATTTATTATTGTCACATGTATTAACATAGTGGTAAGTATTGTTTCTTGTGCGCTATACAGAAAAAGCATACCGTTCATAGAGAAGAAAACAAGAGAGTGCAGAATGTAGTGTTACAGTCATAGCTAGGGTGTAGAGAAAGGTCAACTCAATGCAAGGTAAGTCCATTCAAAAGTCTGACAGCAGCAGGGAAGAAGATCTTGAGTCGGTTGGTATGTGACGTCAGATTTTTGTATCTTTTTCCCGACGGAAGAAGATGGAAGAGAGAATGTCCGGGGTGCGTGGGGTCCTTAATTATGCTGGCTGCTTTGCCGAGGCAGCAGGAAGTGTAGACAGAGTCAATGGATGAGAGGCTGGTTTGCGTGATGGATTGGGCTACATTCACGACCTTCTGTAGTTCCTTGCGGTCTTGGGCAGAGCAGGAGCCATACCAAGCTGTGATACAACCAGAAAGAATGCTTTCTATAGTGCATCTGTAAAAGTTGGTGAGAGTCACAGCTGACATGCCAAATTTCCTTAATCTTCTGAGAAAGTAGAGGCGTTGGTGGGCTTTCTAAAGTATAGTGTCAGCATGGGAGGACCAGGACAGGTTGTTGGCGATCTGGACACCTAAAAACTTGAAGCTCTCGACCCTTTCTATTTCGTCCCCATTGATGTAGACAGTGGCATGTTCTCCTTTACGCTTCCTGAAGTTGATGACAATCTCCTTTGTTTTGTTGAAATTGAGGGAGAGATTATTGTTGCCGCACCAGTTCACCAGATTCTCTACCTCATTCCTGTACTCTGCATATCTTTTGACACAAAGCGGAAATTTAGCATGGCCAATCAACCTAACCTGCACATCTTTGGACTCTAAGGGGTGATTTATCATGGCCAATTTACCTAACCTGCACATTTTGGACATTAAGGATCCATTAAGCATGGCCATTCCACCTAACGTGCACATCTTTGGAGTGTGGGAGGAAACTGGAGCACCCGGAGGAAACCCACGCAGAAACGGGGAGATTCCACACAGAGAGTGACCCACATCACTGAGGGAATCGGATCCGAGTCCCTGCCGCTGTGAGGCAGCAGTGCGAACCACTGCGCCACCGTGCCGCCCATATGTGTCATTATAGTGTCTCTGCTGGTCTGTGGGGTACTGCTAATCAGTGCCCCCTGCTGACACGGCAATAGATTGTGACAGAGACCCTTTGGTCTGAATTCTTAAATTTGAATCGTAGATTCGACTAGCTTTCACGGTGAACTGTGACCAAAAGGGGCAAGTTTGAGAGGTTCGGTCCAGCTCTCCTCTCTCCACAGCTGAGGAGACTTCCACATCTCTCCAGCATTTTGTGTCTTTTGCTCTGAATGATCAGTCACTTTTGCAAATGTGTTAGCGTTCCCATTTAGTTTGTTCTTGGGATGGGGTTGCGGGGAGCCGATGGCCTAGTGGTATTATCGCTTGACTATTAATCCAGAAACTCAGCTAATGTTCTGGGGGCCCAGGTTCGAGTCCCACCACGGCAGATGGTGGGATTTGAATTCAATAAAATATATCAGGAATTAAGTATCTATTGATGGCCGTGAAACCATTGTCGATCGTCAGAAAAACCCATCTGGTTCACTAATGTCCTTTAGGGAAGGAAATCTGCCATTCTTACCCGGTCTGGCCTACATGTGACTCCAGAGCCACAGCAATGTGACTCTCAACTGCCTTCTAAGGCCAGCTAGGGATGGGCAATAAATGCCAGTGACCCCCATGTCCCACAAACGAATGAAAACTGGAAGTTGTGATCCAGCCCGATAAATTAATGGATTGATTCTGCTGTGAACTCCAGAAAGCCACCGCCATTGTTATGCTAGAAAGTTCTTCGAATTGTGGAGGACAAAGCGGATTTTGAAAATATATTGTCACAGACTCCACATTGAAGTAAATTTATCGAGTGCTTGCTTCACTCAACGGCCTCTGTGTTGACGAGGGAATTCGTTATCAGTTGGAAACTGTGCCCGTTCAAAAGAAAACAGCAACTGATGATGCCCATTACTTTGTGGGACACTGTTACGTTTTGAGAAAGAGGGTTTTGGAATCGTAGCGGATAATTTAAATTTGCTCCTGGAACTAAAGGTTTTCTGTAGACTGGGTCATCACGTGACTTTTACATGATGAAGCAGACAAGTCCAGCTTCATGTGGGAGTGTGCTGGAATTCCCCCAGGACTTTGGGCAGAACAATAGTGTTTTCTTACCGCTTGTTATGATCCAGTCTATAAACTGTTTTGTGAAGTTAGCCTCAAGCCTAAATTTGATTTTGGCATAGAAACAAAGAAACCTACAGCACAAAACAGGCCCTTCGGCCCCACAAGTTGTGCCGAACATATCCCTAACTTTTAGGCCTACCTATAACCCTCCATCCTATTAAGTCCCATGTACTCATCCAGGAGTCTCTTAAAAGACCCTATTGAGTTTGCCTCCACCACCACTGACGGCAGCCGATTCCACTCGCCCACCACCCTCTGTGTGAAAAACCTCCCCCTAACATCTCCCCTGTACCTACCCCCCAGCACCTTAAACCTGTGTCCTCTCGTAGCAGCCATTTCAGCCCTGGGAAAAAGCCTCTGAGAGTCCACCCGATCTATGCCTCTCAACATCTTATATACCTCGATTAGGTCTCCTCTCATCCTACGTCTCTCCAAGGAGAAAAGACCGAGCTCCCTCAGCCTTTCCTCATAAGGCATGCCACTCAATCCAGGCAACATCCTTGTAAATCTCCTCTGCACCCTTTCAATCTTTTCCACATCCTTCCTGTAATGAGGCGACCAGAACTGAGCACAGTACTCCAAGTGGGGTCTGACGAGGGTCTTATACAGCTGCATCATTATCCCCGGACTCCTAAACTCAATTCCTCGATTGATAAAGGCCAGCACACCATACGCCTTCTTAACCACCTCCTCCACCTGCGGGGCCGATTTTAGAGTCCTATGGACCCGGACCCCAAGGTCCTTCTGATCCTCTACCGTACTAAGAGTCTTTCCCTTTATATTGTACTCCTTCATCCCATTTGACTTGCCAAAATGACCTGCATCAGGATGAGCCTAAGATGTTTCACTCAGGAAGTGTAAGGGAGAACATGCCCCTGTCTTCATCAATGGGGACGAAGTAGAAAGGCTCGAGAGCTTCAGGGTTTTAGGTGTCCAGATCACCAACAACCTGTCCTGGTCCCCCCATGTCGACACTATAGTTAAGAAAGCCCACCAACGCCTCTACTTTCTCAGGAGGCTCAGGAAATTTGGCATGTCCGCTACAACCCTCACCAACTTTTACAGATGCACCATAGAAAGCATGCTTTCTGGTTGTATCACAGCTTGGTATGGCTCCTGCTCTGCCCAAGAACTCAAGAAACCACAAAGGATTGTGAATGTAACCCAGTTCACCGCACAAACCAGCCTCCCATCCATTGACTCTGTCCACACTTCCCACTGCCTCGGAAAAGCAGCCAGCATAATTAAGAACCCCACAACCCGGACATTCTCTCTTCCACCTTCTTCTGTCGGGAAAAAGATACAAAAGTCTGAGGTCACGTACCAACCAACTCAAGAGCAGCTTCTTCCCTGCTGCCATCAGACTTTTGAATGGACCGATCATTTTTAAAATTGATCTTTCTCTACACCACATTCTGCACCCTCTCATTTCCTTCTCCCCTATGTACTTTATGAACGGTATGCTTTGTCTGTATAGCGTGCAGGAAACAATACTTTTCACTGTATCCCAATTCATGTGACAATAATAAATCAAATCAAATCAAATGCTTCCAACAGCTTGTGTTCATTTATGTTCTTTTCCAAGTGGCCCACATCCAGACTTAACTAATCAAACACGGTGAGTGTTCAACAGACACACATAAAGGAACACCAAGCAATGGTGCAAGAGGGAGGGTTTTAAATTCATAGATAACTGGGAAATCTTCAAGTCAGGATGGCAACTGTACAGAAAGGATGGGTTACACCTCAACTGGAAGGGATCAAATATCCTGGCTGGGAGTTTTGCTGGAGTGTTTCGGCAGGATTTAAACTAGTGTGGCAGGGGGGTGGGGAACAAAACAGTAGGTCAGTAAATACTGAGGCTGGGGTTGAGCTGGGGGCCAGGGCAAGGCTAGCTAAGAAGAGGAGCACTCTGGAGGAGGATGACCTGAGTGGGCCTGGAGGTCTGGAGTGCATCTGCTTCAATGCGAGGAGCGTAACGGGTAAAACAGACGAACTTAGGGCCTTAATGCTTATGCGGAATTTGGATGTGGTTGCGGTGACGGAAACTTGGTTAAAAGAAGGACAGGACTGGCAGCTGAATATTCCGGGGTATAAGTGTTTTAGGCGAGACAGAGGAGGGGCTAAAAAAGGTGGGGGAGTAGCGATATTAGTTAAGGAGCATATTACCGCGGTGCAGAGGGTAGACAACTTAGAGGGGTCATGTACTGAGTCGTTGTGGGTGGAACTCAGAAACAGGAAGGGTGCAGTCACTATGCTGGGGGTGGACTACAGACTACCCAACAGACCACGGGAAGTGGAGGAAAGATATGTCAGGAGATTCTGGATAGGTGCAGAAAAAATAGGGTTGTTGTAGTGGGGGACTTTAATTTCCCTGGCACAGACTGGAAAGTGCTTAGAGCTGGGGGTCCGGACGGGGAGGAATTTGTAAAATGCGTACTGGAAGGTTCTTTGGAACAGTATGTAGATAGCCCGACTAGAGAGGGGGCTACACTGGACCTAGTTCTGGGAAATGAGGCCGGCCAGGTCGTCAAAGTTTCAGTAGGGGAACATGTGGCAAATAGTGACCACAACTCTGTTAACTTTAGGATAGTAATGGACAAGGATGAGTGCTGTCCTACGGGCAGGGTGCTAAATTGGGGGAAGGCTGACTATAGCCGGATTAGGCAGGAATTGGTGGATGTTGATTGGGAGAGGATGTTCGAGGGTAAGTCCGCGTCTGGCATGTGGGTGTCTTTTAAGGAACTATTGATAAGGCTGCAGGATAGGCATGTGCCTGTAAAAAGGAAAGATAGGAAAGGTAGGATTCGAGAGCCGTGGATAACCAGGGAAATTGAGGATCTGATTAAAATGAAAAGGGAGGCGTACGTTAAGTCCAGGCAACAGAAAACAGATGGAGCTCTGGAGGAATACAGAGAGAGTAGGAAAGAACTCAAACAGGGAGTTAGAAGGGCAAAAAGAGGTCACGAGATGTTCTTGGCAGGCAGGATTAAGGAGAATCCTAAGGCATTCTATTCATACGTTAGGAACAAAAGAGTTGTCAGGGAGAAAATCAGACCTCTCAGGAACAAAGGAGGGGAATTATGCTTAGAACCCAAGGGAATAGGGGAGATCCTAAATGAATACTTTGCATCGGTATTCACGAAGGAGAGGGGCGTGTTAACCGGGAGTGTCTCGGAGGGAGGTGTTGACCCGTTAGAGAAAATCTCCATTACAAGAGAGGAAGTGTTAGGTTTTTTAGGGAACATTAAAACTGACAAAGCCCCAAGGCCTGATGGCATCTATCCTCGACTGCTCAGGGAG
The DNA here is from genome assembly GCF_964213995.1 of Mustelus asterias. Taxonomy (NCBI): domain Eukaryota; kingdom Metazoa; phylum Chordata; class Chondrichthyes; order Carcharhiniformes; family Triakidae; genus Mustelus; species Mustelus asterias. Next base: position 22,878,790 of record NC_135819.1, read on the forward strand.
ACGAGAGATGAAATTGCTGGGCCTCTGACGGAAATCTTTGTCGCTTCTTTGGACACGGGTGAGGTCCCTGAGGATTGGAGGATAGCGAATGTGGTCCCGTTGTTTAAGAAGGGTAGCAGGGATAACCCAGGAAATTATAGGCCGGTGAGCTTGACGTCTGTGGTAGGGAAGTTGTTGGAGAGGATTCTTAGAGACAGGATGTATGTGCATTTAGAACGGAACAATCTCATTCGTGACAGACAGCATGGTTTTGTAAGAGGGAGGTCGTGCCTTACAAATTTGGTGGAGTTTTTGAGGAAGTGACAAAAACGGTTGATGAAGGAAGGGCCGTGGATGTCGTCTATATGGATTTCAGTAAGGCATTTGACAAAGTCCCACATGGCAGGTTGGTTAAGAAGGTGAAGGCTCATGGGATACAAGGAGAAGTGGCTAGATGGGTGGAGAACTGGCTTGGCCATAGGAGACAGAGGGTAGTGGTCGAAGGGTCTTTTTCCGGCTGGAGGTCTGTGACCAGTGGTGTTCCGCAGGGCTCTGTACTGGGACCTCTGCTATTTGTGATATATATAAATGATTTGGAAGAAGGTGTAACTGGTGTAATCAGCATGTTTGCGGATGACACGAAGATGGCTGGACTTGCGGATAGCGAAGAGCATTGTCGGGCAATACAGCAGGATATAGATAGGCTGGAAAATTGGGCGGAGAGGTGGCAGATGGAGTTTAATCCGGATAAATGCGAAGTGATGCATTTTGGAAGAAATAATGTAGGGAGGAGTTATACAATAAATGGCAGAGTCATCAGGAGCATAGAAACACAGAGGGACCTAGGTGTGCAAGTCCACAAATCCTTGAAGGTGGCAACACAGGTGGAGAAGGTGGTGAAGAAGGCATATGGTATGCTTGCGTTTATAGGATGGGGTATAGAGTCTAAAAGCTGGAGTCTGATGATGCAGCTGTATAGAACGCTGGTTAGGCCACATTTGGAGTACTGCGTCCAGTTCTGGTCGCCGCACTACCAGAAGGACGTGGAGGCGTTAGAGAGAGTGCAGAGAAGGTTTACCAGGATATTGCCTGGTATGGAGGGTCTTAGCTATGAGGAGAGATTGGGTAAACTGGGGTTGTTCTCCCTGGAAAGACGGAGAATGAGGGGAGATCTAATAGAGGTGTACAAGATTATGAAGGGTATAGATAGGGTGAACAGTGGGAAGCTTTTTCCCAGGTCGGAGGTGACGACCATGAGGGGTCACGGGCTCAAGGTGAGAGGGGTGAGGTATAACTCAGATATCAGAGGGACGTTTTTTATACAGTGGGTGGTGGGGGCCTGGAATGCGCTGCCAAGTAGGGTGGTGGAGGCAGGCACGCTGACATCGTTTAAGACTTACCTGGATAGTCACATGAGGAGCCTGGGCATTGAGGGATACAAACGATTGGTCTAGTTGGACCAAGGAGCGGCACAGGCTTGGAGGGCCGAAGGGCCTGTTTCCTGTGCTGTACTGTTCTTTGTTCTTTGTTCGATAGAACAATTGAACACCATGGCTAGAATGTGACGTTTTTCATGGGGGCATGCGTCTAACCCAGAATCATGTGAAATCATGTGAAAAGTTGTTAGGCGCGTGTCCCAATGGTGGGAACTTCCTGCCAGTGGGATTTTCCATTCCCACTGAGGTCAATGGAGTTTTGAATGGCTCGCCCTATTTTCCAGCCCCATCCATTCCATAAGGGGGCCAGAAAATTCAGCCCGTCAAGTACGCTGAAGGTAGAGGTTGATAGATTTCCCATGAACAATAACGTAAAGGCCTCTGGGGATGTTTTGGTGGGCGGGCGGGCGCATGCGAGAGTTGGAGCATGGCCTGCCGACAATCTAGCGAGCAGTTTAGCCCATTCAGAGGCCAATGGAATGCAACTTTACATGGTGCCCATCTGCTTTTGGGGTTGGCGGATGGGCCAATTGGCCAGATGGCCTTTATGTTTTCAGTTCAACCCCGATCCAGGGTGGGATAAACTCTCTGGGCTGGAATAAAATTTACAACTGTTTTTTGGGGGATTGAAGCCTGTGTGTGAATGTGCTGTGTTCATTTAGTTTCATGTAGTAACACAACTCCTCACTCACCTGAATGCTTACCCCAGTCCAACGCCGGCATCTCCACATTGTGAATGTGCTACCCAGACACTCTGCATAGTTTTTCCATCGCTATTGACTTTTCATAGATCAGTAGCTCCCTCAGACAGGTCCACAGTGCCTGTCCCCCACTGAGGGAGCACCAGCCCCCACCCTCTCTTCCCACAGCACCCTCTTGCTGCCCTCCCCAGCAGAGTTCCGCCTTTCCAAACACGTGTTTCACACTGGCTGCCCGTTAATTGGCCAGCATGCGTGAAATCGCAATCTGGGACCAATCAGGGCCAAAAGCATGTTTTACACCCACTGCCGAGTCCACCGAGGACACAGAGCCAATGGCAGGAAAATTGAGGCCTTCCTGTTGATGTTTCCACAGGTGGTCAAGACCAGAACGAGAGGGCTTTGAATGTGAGATGGTCATCAAAGTTTATTTATTAGTGTCCCAAGTAGGCCTACATTAACACTGCAATTATTTTATTTATTCATTCATGGGACATGGGCGTCACTGACTGGCCAGCATTTATTGCCCTTCCCGGATTGCTCATGACAAGGTGGTGGTGAGCTGCCTTCTTGAATCTTCTTGAAGTTACTGTGAAAATCCCCTGGTCGCCACATTTTGGTGCCTGTTTGGGTACACTGTGGGGGAATTTAGCACGGCCAATGCACCCTAACCAGCACGTCTTTCTGACTGTGGGAAGAAACTGGAGGAACCCATGCAGGCACGGGGAGAACGTGCAAACTCCGCACAGAGAGTGACCCAAGCCGGGAATCAAACCCGAGTCCCTGGCGCTGTGTGGCATCAATAAAGGAATTTGTGAGAAACATCTTTATGCAAATTTGATGTGGAACTTGCTACTCAAGTAAAGTTCATTTATCAGTCACAAATAAGGCTTACATTAACATTGCAATGAAGTTAGTGTGAAATTCCTCTCGTCGCCACAGTCCAGTGCCTGTTCAGGTCAATGCACCTAACTAGCACGTCTTTCTGACTGTGGGAGGAAACCAGAGCACCCAGAGGAAATCCACACAGACATGGGGAGAACATGCAAACTCCACACAGTGACCCAAATCAGGAATTGAATCCGGGTCCCTAGTGCTGGGAAGCAGCAGTGCGAACCACTGTGCAACAACGAATGGTTGAGGTGAATAGCATAGATACATTTAGTGGAAAGTTACATCAGTGCATGAGAGAGAAAGGGATATCAGGTTTAAGGTGCTGGGGAGTAGGTACAGAGGAGATGTCAGGGGTAAGTTTTTCACTCAGAGGGTGGTGGGTGCGTGGAATGGGCTGCCAGCAACGGTGGTGGAGGCGGATTCCATAGGGTCTTTTAAGAGACTTTTAGATAAGTACATGGAACTTAGTAAGATAGAGGGTTATAGGTAAGCCTAGTAATCGCTAAGGTAGGGACATGTTCGGCACAACTTTGTGGGCTGAATGGCCTGTATTGTGCTGTGGCTTTTCTATGTTTCTATGTTTTTTTTTCCATGTGTCGATGGAATGGCCAAAGAGGGATGGGACAAGGCACATCAATATTGGGATGGGCTGGTTCATAATTGGGGAGTTAGTTTTGCCCTCAGTGTCCTTAGGTTAGAGAGGGAAGGGAAGAAGTAAAAAGTAAAAAGTTTATTTATCAGTCACAAGTAGGCTCACATTATCACCGCAGTGAAGTTACTGTGAAAATCCCCTAGCCGCCACACTCCGGCGCCTGTTCGGGTACACTGAGGGAGAATTTAGCATGGCCAATGCATCTAATCCGCACATCTTTTGGACTGTGGGAGGAAACCGGAGCAACCGGAGGAAACCCACGCAGATACGGGGAGAATGTGCAAACTCCACACAGACAGTGACCCGAGGCTGGAATTGAACCCGGGTCCCTGGTGCTGTGAGGCAGCAGTGCTGACCACTGTGCCACCATGCCCCCCAAGTCAGCCAGCGTTCCTGTTCCCCAACATTTTGAAATGACCCAGTGAGAATGTGAGTCATAAGAACATAAGAACATAAGAAATAGGAGCAGGAGTAGGCCATCTAGCCCCTCGAGCCTGCCCCGCCATTCAATAAGATCATGGCTGATCTGACGTGGATCAGTACCACTTACCCGCCTGATCCCCATAACCCTTAATTCCCTTACCGATCAGGAATCCATCCATCCGCGCTTTAAACATATTCAGCGAGGTAGCCTCCACCACCTCAGTGGGCAGAGAATTCCAGAGATTCACCACCCTCTGGGAGAAGAAGTTCCTCCTCAACTCTGTCCTAAACCGACCCCCCTTTATTTTGAGGCTGTGTCCTCTAGTTTTATCTTCCTTACTAAGTGGAAAGAATCTCTCCGCCTCCACCCTATCCAGCCCCCGCATTATCTTATAAGTCTCCATAAGATCCCCCCTCATCCTTCTAAACTCCAACGAGTATAAACCCAATCTCCTCAGCCTCTCCTCATAATCCAAACCCCTCATCTCCGGTATCAACCTGGTGAACCTTCTCTGCACTCCCTCCAATGCCAATATATCCTTCCTCATATAAGGGGACCAATACTGCACACAGTATTCCAGCTGCGGCCTCACCAATGCCCTGTACAGGTGCATCAAGACATCCCTGCTTTTATATTCTATCCCCTTCGCAATATAGGCCAACATCCCATTTGCCTTCTTGATCACCTGTTGTACCTGCAGACTGGGCTTTTGCGTCTCATGCACAAGGACCCCCAGGTCCCTTTGCACGGTAGCATGTTTTAATTTGTTTCCATTGAGATAATAATCCCATTTGTTATTATTTCCTCCAAAGTGTATAACCTCGCATTTCTCAACGTTATACTCCATTTGCCATATCCTCGCCCACTCACTCAGCCTGTCCAAATCTCTCTGCAGATCTTCTCCGTCCTCCACACGATTCACTTTTCCACTTATCTTTGTGTCGTCTGCAAACTTCGTTACCCTACACTCCGTCCCCTCCTCCAGATCATCTATATAAATGGTAAACAGTTGCGGCCCGAGTACCGATCCCTGCGGCACGCCACTAGTTACCTTCCTCCAACCGGAAAAACACCCATTTATTCCGACTCTTTGCTTCCTGTCGGATAGCCAGTCCCCAATCCACTTTAACACACTACCCCCAACTCCGTGTGCCCTAATCTTCTTCAGCAGCCTTTTATGGGGCACCTTATCAAACGCCTTTTGGAAATCCAAAAACACCGCATCCACCGGTTCTCCTCCATCAACCGCCCTCGTCACATCTTCATAAAAATCCAACATGTTCGTCAAGCACGACTTTCCCCTCATGAATCCATGCTGCGTCTGATTGATCGAACCATTTCTATCCAGATGCCCTGCTATCTCCTCTTTAATAATGGATTCCAGCATTTTCCCTACTACAGACGTTAAGCTGACCGGCCTATAGTTACCCGCCTTTTGTCTCCTTCCTTTTTTAAACAGCGGCGTAACATTAGCCGTTTTCCAATCAACCGGCACTACCCCAGAATGCAACGAGTTTTGATAAATAATCACTAACGCATCCACTATTACCTCTGACATTTCTTTCAATACCCTGGGATGCATTCCATCCGGACCCGGGGACTTGTCCACCTTCAGTCCCATTAGTCTACCCAGCACTGCCTCTCTGGTAACATTAATCGTATTAAGTATTTCTCCTGCTGCCAACCCTCTATCGTTAATATTTGGCAAACGGGGAGTCATTGGCAATGGGAGGACATAGTTTGACGCTAATTCTCCACACCATGCCAGCATCCACTGGCTGGCCCCACATCTAAAGAGTCAGACAAGGAAACCGGTCACAGGACCGCACCCCCAGGAACTGCCAACTCTGTGAGGAAGAAGGGAGAAACGGAATCGATCCCACAGGGTGATAACTGACCTATCAGCTTTCTTTTATTTATAGAATCCCTACAGTGCAGAAGGAGGCCATTTGACCCATCAAGTCTGCACCGATCACAATCCCACCCAGAGCCTATATACATAACCCCATATATCTACCCTGAAAGTCCCCCTGACGCTGAGGGTCAATTTAGCATGGCCAACCAAGCTAACCCGCACATCTTTGGACTGTGGGAGGAAACCGGAGCACCCGGAGGAAACCCACGCAGACACGGGGAGAACGTGCAAACTCCACACAGACAGTGACCCAAGCCGGGAATCGAACCCGGGTCCCTGGCGCTGTGAGGCAGCGGTGCTAACCGCTGTGCTCCCGTGCCGCTCCGGGATGAAGGGTGGATGAAGATGAAAGGGCTCGGGAAACGTGGTCGAATCAACAAATGGTCGAATCAACGAGTTGTCACATCAGGTCTTTCCTGAAACTAAGGCAATTCCAAAAAAAAAATCAAAGTGCGGCCCAGGATAGCCACCGGAGCCAAGTCTTTATACCGAGCGATGGATTCCGCTGGACGAGTTTGGGCCGAGATTATGGGATGCCTTTGGTTTGCTTTCAGCGGGGATCCAGCCAATTAGGACAAGCCTGCAACAAGCCTCATGCCGCTGCTTCTCAAGTGATTTGACAGCTACTTAACTAGTGAAGAAATGTTAATTCTGGTAATATCGGGAAAGAAATGAGGCGTAGCTTCGAAACTGCACAGCCTGTTTCACTGACAACACTTTGTCTGGCTTTGAAGGACAGTTTTATTATCTCAGGTGCTGAACTCAGAATGTTTACTCTCATCTGTAATCAACGCTTGAGCTTTGAAATCAGGAATAATGATTAAGCTACAAGCCGCGACTTACAAATCATATGCAGCATCTGAACCTGCATCTCCAGCCTCCTCAAACCACCGATTGTTCTTTTTCTGTTCATTCCTGGGGCATGGGTGTCGCTGGCTGGGCCAGCATCTATTGCCCATCCCTAGTCACCCCTTGAGAAGGTGATAATAATCTGCCTTCTTGAATCCCCTCAGTCCCCGCGCTGTGGGTTGACCCGCAATGCCGTTAGGGAGGGAATTCCAGGATTTTGACCCAGCAACGACCGATATATTTCCAAGGCAGGATGGTGAGTGGCTTGGAGGGGAACTTCCACATTGGTCAACCACATTGCTGTGGCTCTGGAGTCACATGTAGGCCAGACCGGGTAAGGATGGCAGATTTCCTTCCCTAAAAACTGAAAAGCTTGAGCATGTAGATATTAAGAAAGAGGATGTGTTGGAGCTTTTGAAAAGCATCAAGTTAGATAAGTCACCGGGACCGGATGAGATGTACCCCAGGCTACTGTGGGAGGCGAGGGAGGAGATTGCTAAGCCTCTGGCGATGATCTTTGCATCATCAATGGAGACGGGAGAGGTTCCGGAGGATTGGAGGTTTGCGGATGTTGTTCCTTTATTCAAGAAAGGGAGTAGAGATAGCCCTGGAAATTATAGATCAGTGAGTCTAACCTCAGTGGTTGGTAAGTTGATGGAGAAGATCCTGAGAGTCATAGTCATAGAGGTTTACAGCATGGAAACAGGCCCTTCGGCCCAACTTGTCCATGCCACCCTTTTTTTAAACCCCTAAGCTAATCCCAATTGCTCGCATTTGGCCCATGTCCCTCTATACCCATCTTATCCATGTAACTATCTAAATGCTTTTTAAAAGACAAAATTGTACCTGCCTCTACTACTACCTCTGGCAGCTTGTTCCAGACTCTCACCACCCTCTGTGTGAAAAAATTGCCCCTCTGTACACTTTTGTATCTCCCCCCTCTCACCTTAAACCTAAGCCCTCTAGTTTTAGACTCCCCTACCTTTGGGAAAAGATATTGATTATCTACCTTATCTATGCCCCTCATTATTTTATAGACCTCTATAAGGTCACCCCTCAGCCTCCTACGCACTAGAGAAAAAAGTCCCAGTCTATCCAGCCTCTCCTTATAACTCAAACCATCAAGTCCCGGTCGCATCCGAGTAAATCTTTTCTGCACTCTTTCTAGTTTAATAATATCCTTTCTATAATAGAGTGACCAGAATAGGGTGGCACGGTAGCACAGTGGTTAGCACTGCTGCTTCACAGCTCCGGGGACCTGGGTTCGATTCCCGGCTTGGGTCACTGTCTGTGTGGAGTTTGCACATTCTCCTCGTGTCTGCGTGGGTTTCCTCCGGGTGCTCCGGTTTCCTCCCACAGTCCAAAGATGTGTGGGTTAGGTTGATTGGCCAGGTTAAAAATTGCCCCTTAGAGTCCTGAGATGCGTAGGTTAGAGGGATTAGCGGGTAGAAATATGTGGGGGTAGGGCCTGGGTGGGATTGTGGTCGGTGCAGACTCGATGGGCTGAATGGCCTCCTTCTGCACTGTAGGGTTTCTGTGATTCTGTGAACTGTACACAGTATTCCAAGTGTGGCCTTACCAATGTATTGTACAACTTCAACAAGACGTCCCAACCCCTGTATTCAATCTTCTGACCAATGAAACCAAGCATGCTGAATGCCTTCTTCACCACTCTGTCCACCTGTGACTCCACTTTCAAGGAGCTATGAACATGTACCCCTAGATGTCTTTGTTCTGTAACTCTCCCCAACACCCTACCATTAACTGAGTAAGTCCTGCCCTGGTTCAATCTGCCAAAATGCATCACCTCGCATTTGTCTAAATTAAACTCCATCTGCCATTCGTCAGCCGACTGGCCCAATTGATCAAGATCCCGTTGCAACCTGAGATAACTTTCTTCACTGTCCACTATGCCACCAATCTTGGTGTCACCTGCAAACTTACTAACCACGCCTCCAATATTCTCATCCAAATCATTAATATAAATGACAAATAACAGTGGACCCAGCACTGATCCCTGAGGCACACCGCTGGTCACAGGCCTCCAGTTTAAAAAACAACCCTCTACAACCACCCTCAATTTTGTATCCATTTAGATACCTCACTCTGAATCCCATATGATTAAGAATAGTCAGCATGGCTTTGTCAAAGGCAGATCATGCCTCACGAGCCTGATTGAATTTTTTGAGGATGTGACTAAACACATTGATGAAGGAAGAGCAGTAGATGTAGTATATATAGACTTCAGCAAGGCATTTGATAAGGTGCCCCATGCAAGGCTTATTGAGAAAGTGAGGGGGCATGGGATCCAAGGGGACATTGCTTTGTGGATCCAGAACTGGCTTGCCCACAGAAGGCAAAGAGTGGTTATAGATGGTCATATTCTGCATGGAGGTCGGTCACCAGTGGAGTGCCCCAGGGATCTGTTCTGGGACCCTTACTCTTTGTGATTTTTTGAATGACCTGGATGAGGAAGTGGAGGGATGGGTTGGTAAGTTTGCTGATGACACAAAGGTTGGAGGTGTTGTGGATAGTGTGGAGGGATGTCAGAAGTTGCAGCGAGACATTGATAGGATGCAAGACTGGGCGGAGAAGTGGCAGATGAAGTTCAACCCAGACAAGTGTGAGGTGGTTCATTTTGGCAGGTCAAATAGGATGGCGGAATATAATATTAATGGGAGGACTCTTGGCAGTGTGAAAGATCAGAAGGATCTTGGGGTCTGAGTTCATCGGACACTCAAAGCAGCTGTGCAGGTTGAGGCTGTGGTTAAGAAGGCGTATGGTGTACTGGCCTTCATCAATCGAGGAATTGAGTTTAGGAGTCATGAGATAATGTTGCAGCTGTATAGGACCCTGGTCGGACCCCACCTGGAGTACTGTGTTCAGTTCTGGTCGCCTCTTTACAGGAAGGATGTGGAAGCCATAGAAAGGGTGCAGAGGAGATTTACAAGGATGTTGCCTGGGTTGGGGAGCATGCCTTATGAGGATAGGTTGAGTGAGCTCGGCCTTTTCTCCTTGAAGAGACGAAGGATGAGGGGTGACCTGATAGAGGTGTATAAGATGTTGAGAGGTATTGATTGATTGGATAGTCAGAGGCTTTTTCCCAGGGCTGAAATGGTTGCCACAAGGGGACACAGGTTTAAGGTGCTGGGGAGTAGGTACAGAGGAGATGTCAGGGGTAAGTTTTTCACTCAGAGGGTGGTGGGTGCGTGGAATGGGCTGCCAGCAACGGTGGTGGAGGTGGATTCGATAGGGTCTTTTAAGAGATTTTTAGATAAGTACATGGAACTTAGTAAGATAGAGGGTTATAGGTAAGCCTAGTAATCGCTAAGGTAGGGACATGTTCGGCACAACTTTGTGGGCTGAATGGCCTGTATTGTGCTGTCGTTTTTCTATGTTTCGAAAGGACATGAGTGAACCAGATGGGTTTTTCCGGCAATAAATAGATTCCAGATTTTTTTAATATTGAATTTAAATTCCACCACCTGCCATGGCCAGGATTCGAACCCAGGTCCCCAGACGGGTTTCTGGATTAATAATCCAGTGATAATACCACGAGGCCATTGCCTCCGCAGTTTTCTCAGCAAGTGCTGGCTCCCACACCATTCTCAGCACTGTCAAGGCAAATCTATGGTTCATATCAAATCCAAAATGAGGAGGAGATGAATTGTGGTAGACTTTGTCTTCAGTAGACCTCCATTTTGAGTATATCCGTTAGACCATAAGATATAGGAGCACAAATACTCCATTCGGCCCATCGAGTCTGCTCTGCCTATCAGTGAGATCATGATTTGATTTTATTTATTATTGTCGTATGTACTGAGATACAGTGAAAACGTTTCTTGCACACTGCACAGACAAGTGTACTGTTCATAGAATACATAGGTAAGAAAAAAAGGAGAGGGTGCCGAATATCGTGTTACAGTCAGAGCTCGGGTGTAGAGATAGATCAACCCAATGTAAGGTAGGTCAGCACAGTGGCACAGTGGTTAGCCCTGCTAGTTCACAGTGGCAGTGACCCGGGTTCGATTCCCGCCTTGGGTGACTGTGTGGAATCTACACGTTCTTCTTGTGTCTGCGTGGGTTTCCTCTGGATTCTCTGTTTTCCTCCCACAGTCCAAAAGACGTGCTGGTTCAGTGCATTGGCCGTGCTAAATTCTCCCTCAGTGTACCCAAACAGGCGACTGGGGAATTTTTACAGTAACTTCATTGCAGTGTTAATGTATGTCTACTTGTGACACTGATAAATAAACTTAAACATTCAAAAGTCTGACAGCAGCAGGGAAGAAGCTGTCCTTGAGTCGGTTGATACGTGACCTCAGACTTTTGTATCTTTTTCCTGATGGAAGAAAGCGGAAGAGAGAATGTCTGGGATGCTTGGAGTCCTTAATTATGCTGGCTGCTTTTCAGAGTTGGCGGAGAGTGTAGTGTAATAGAACATAGAACAGTACAGCACAGAACAGGCCCTTCGGCCCACGATGTTGTGCCAAGCTTTATCTGAAACCAAGATCAAGCTATCCCACTCCCTATCATCCTGGTGTGCTCCATGTGCCTATCCAATAACCGCTTAAATGTTCCTAAAGTGTCTGACACCACTATCACTGCAGGCAGTCCATTCCACACCCCAACCACTCTCTGCGTAAAGAACCTACCTCTGATATCCTTCCTATATCTCCCACCACGAACCCTATAGTTATGCCCCCTTGTAATAGCTCCATCCACCTGAGGAAATAGCCTTTGAACGTTCACTCTATCTATCCCCTTCATCATTTTATAAACCTCTATTAAGTCTCCCCTCAACCTCCTCCGCTCCAGAGAGAACAGCCCTAGCTCCCTCAACCTTTCCTCATAAGACCTACCCTCCAAACCAGGCAGCATCCTGGTAAATCTCCTCTGCACTCTTTCCAGCGCTTCCACATCCTTCTTATAGTGAGGTGACCAGAACTGCACACAATATTCCAAATGTGGTCTCACCAAGGTCCTGGACAGTTGCAGGATAACCCCACGGCTCTTAAACTCCAACCCCCTGTTAATAAAACCGAACACACTATAGGCCTTCTTCACAGCTCTATCCATTTGAGTGGCAACCTTTAGAGATCTGTGGATATGGACCCCAAGATCTTTCTGTTCCTCCACAGTCTTCAGAACCCTACCTTTGACCCTGTAATCCACATTTAAATTTGTCCTACCAAAATGAATCACCTCACATTTATCAGGGTTAAACTCCATTTGCCATTTTTCGGCCCAGCTCTGCATCCTATCTATGTCTCTTTGCAGCCTGCAACAGCCCTCCACCTCATCCACTACTCCACCAATCTTGGTGTCATCAGCAAATTTACTGATCCACCCGTCAGCCCCCTCCTCTAAGTCATTAATAAGAATCACAAAGAGCAGAGGACCAAGCACCGATCCCTGTGGCATTCCGCTAGCAACCTGCCTCCAATCTGAAAATTTTCCATCCACCACCACCCTCTGTCTTCGATCAGACAGCCAGTTACCTATCCAATCGGCCAACTTTCCCTCTATCCCACACCTCCTCACTTTCATCATAAGCCGACCATGGGGGACCTTATCAAACGCCTTACTAAAATCCATGTATATGACATCAACTGCCCTACCTTCATCAACACACTTAGTTACCTCCTCAAAAAATTCTATCAAATTTGTGAGGCACGACTTGCCCTTCACGAATCCGTGCTGACTATCCCGGATTAATCCGCATCTTTCTAAATGGTCGTATATCCCATCCCTAAGGACCTTTTCCATCAATTTACCAACCACCGAAGTAAGACTAACCGGTCTATAATTACCAGGGTCATTTCTATTCCCTTTCTTAAACAGAGGAACAACATTCGCCATTCTCCAGTCCTCTGGCACCATCCCTGTGGACAGTGAGGACCCAAAGATCAAAGCAAAGGCTCTGCAATCTCATCCCTTGCCTCCCAAAGAATCCTAGGATATATTTCATCAGGCCCAGGGGACTTATCGACCTTCAGTTTATTCACAACTGCCAGGACATCCTCCCTCCGAACATCTATTTCCTCCAGCCTATTAGCCTGTAACACCTTCTCTTCCTCAAAAACATGGCCCCTCTCCTTGGTGAACACTGAAGAAAAGTATTCATTCATCACCTCGCCTATCTCTACTGACTCCATACACAAGTTCCCACTACTGTTCTTGACCGGCCCTAACCTCACCCTGGTCATTCTTTTATTCCTCACATAAGAGTAAAAAGCCTTGGGGTTTTCCTTGATCCGACCCGCCAAGGACTTCTCATGTCCCCTCCTAGCTCTCCTAAGCCCCTTTTTCAGCTCATTCCTTGATAACTTGTAACCCTCAATCGAGCCATCTGAACCTTGTTTCCTCATCCCTACATAAGCTTCCCTCTTCCTTTCCACAAGACATTCCACCTGTTTCGTGAACCATGGTTCCCTCACTCGGCCATTTCCTCCCTGCCTGACAGCGACATACCTATCAAGGACACCCAGTATTTGGTCCTTGAAAAAGTTCCACTTTTCATTCGTGCCTTTCCCTGACAGTTTTAGGGATACAGTTACGGATTAATCCGGGATAGTCAGCACGGATTGTTGAAGGGCAAGTCGTGCCTCACAAATGTGATTGAATTTTTTGAGGAGGTAACTAAGTGTGTTGATGAAGGTAGGGCAGTTGATGTCATATACATGGATTTTAGTAAGGCGTTTGATAAGGTCCCCCATGGTCGGCTTATGATGAAAGTGAGGAGGTGTGGGATAGAGGGAAAGTTGGCCGATTGGATAGGTAACTGGCTGTCTGATCGAAGACAGAGGGTGGTGGTGGATGGAAAATTTTCAGATTGGAGGCAGGTTGCTAGCGGAGTGCCGCAGGGATCAGTGCTTGGTCCTCTGCTCTTTGTGATTCTTATTAATGACTTAGAGGAGGAGGCTGAAGGGTGGATGAGTAAATTTGCTGATGACACCAAGATTGGTGGAGTAGTGGATGAGGTGGAGGGCTGTTGTAGGCTGCAAAGAGACATAGATAGGATGCAAAGCTGGGCTGAAAAATGGCAAATGGAGTTTAACCCTGATAAATGTGAGGTGATTCATTTTGGTAGGACCCACCCTCCAAACCAGGCAGCATCCTGGTAAATCTCCTCTGCACTCTTTCCAGCGTTTCCACATCCTTCTTATAGTGAGGTGACCAGAACTGCACACAATATTCCAAATGTGGTCTCACCAAGGTCCTGAAATGTTGCAGCATAACTCCACGCCTCTTAAACTCCAACCTCCTGTTAATAAACGCTAACACACTATAGGCCTTCTTCACGGCCCTATCCACTTGAGTGACAATGTCAGGGGTAAGTTTTTCACTTAGAGGGTGGTGGGTGAGTGGAATCGGCTGCCGTCAGTGGTGGTGGAGGCAAACTCGATAGGGTCTTTTAAGAGACTTCTGGATGAGTACATGGGACTTAATAGGATTGAGGGTTATAGGGAAGCCTATATATAAGCCTAGGTAGGTAGGGACATGACCAGCTTGTGGGCTGAAGGGCCTGTTTGTGCTGTATTTTTTCTATGTTCTATGTTCCAAATTGTTTCCACTGATTGAAGGCTGTCGAACCAGGGGCCATAATCTAAACATGAGAGCCAAGCCAGTCAGGAGAGATTTTAGATAACACACATCTACACGCAGAGAGCGGTGGAACTTTGGAACTCTCTTTCTCAGATGGCGGTGGATGCTGGTTCAATTGTTAGGTTTTAGTCTGAGATAGACACATTTTTATTGAGCAGGGGCATCTAGGGATATGGGCCTAGGGCAGGTACATGGAGTTAGGCCGCAGATCAGCCATGATCTTATTGAGTGGCGGAGCAGGCTTGAAAGGCTGAGTGGCCTCCTCCTCCTCCCTTTATCTTTTAGTTAGGAACTTGGCAATGGTTAGCACTGCTGCCTCATAGAATCATAGAAACCCTACAGTACAGGAAGAGGCCATTCGGCCCATCGAGTCTGCACCAACCACAATCTCACCCAGGCCCTACCCCCATATCCCGACATATTTTACCCGCCAATCCCTCTAATCTACGCATCCCAGGACACTAAGGGGCAATTTTAGCATGGCCAATCAACCTAACCCGCACATCTTTGGACTGTGGGAGGAAACTGGAGCACCCGGAGGAAACCCACGCAGACACGAGGAGAATGTCCCTCACAGCGCCAGGTACCGGGTTTGATTCCTGGTTTGGGTCACTGTCTGTGTGGAGTCTGCATGATCTCCCTGTATCTGCGTGGGTTTCCTCCGGGTGCTCCGGTTTCCTCCCACAGTCCGAAAGACGCGCTGGTTAGGTGGATTAGCCGTGCTAAATTCTCCTTCAGTGTACCCGAACAGGCACTGGAGTGTGGCGACTGGGGGATTTTCACAGTAACTTCATTGCAGTGTTAATGTAAGCCTACTTGTGACACGGACAAAGTAAACTTTAACTTAGTGGGGTCAGAGCAGTCAAGAGGCCATCCCTGCCACCCTGGGTGGCAGTTCAGCCACTCAGTCCAAGGCAATTCCCCCACCACCTCTCTCCCCAGATTCCCCCAAGAATAGTGTCTGCGAGGGTTTCCTCCGGGTGCTCCGGTGTCCTCCCACACTCCAAAGATGTGCGGGTTAGGTGGATTGGCCGTGTTAAATTGCCCCTTAGTGTCAGGGGGACTAGCTCGGGTAAGTGCATGGGGTTATGGGGATTGGGCCTGGCTTTGAATTGTGGTCGGTGCAGGCTCGATGGGCCGAATGGCCTCCTTCTGCACTGTCGAATACTATGATTCTGTGAGCTGCAGGGAGAAAGGGCCAATATGCCATCGCTGGCAGCCGCCCCTGCTACTCGAAGACAACCATGTTGGTGGATGGGTAAAAATCATGTCCATGGAACTGTGTGCAACCATTGTCTGGGGACTGGTTTAAACACTTGAAGAGGAACTGGGAGGAAGAGAGAGATCTGAAGGACTTTGTGACTGAGATTGATGACCTCCATGCTAAGTGGACTGCCCAGACAATTCATTAAATCTGTCTTTGTTGTATCTGCCGCTTAATGTGTAATTTATAGCTCTTCATCGACCACAATTTGTCTGTTTAACTTCAGTTGATTCTGGGTTATAAAGTTGAGGTGATTAACGAAGGTGGTATTTAATTTTAGTTTTGTTTGACTCTTGCGTAGCTAAATAGAATTCTGTTTAAAACCTCGGACACTTGTGGCTTCACCCATTTGGTGAATAAATGGGATTCTGGATTTATTTTTATCCACAAAGGAGTTATTGGGTTTTGGTGAGATCACAGCAGCACTGAAAGGGGTTAAAGCAGACTTTCACTGTAACTGCACAGTGGCTAGCGCTGCTGCCTCACAGCGCCAGGGACCCGGCTTCAATTCCAGCCTTGGGTGACTGTCAGTGCATGGGAACACCACCACACCTGCAAGTTCCCCTCCAAGGCTTACCATTCAGCATAGAAGTCCTCCAGTACAGAAGGAGGCCATTTGGCCCACTGGGTCTGCACTGACTCTCCAATAGAGCATCTTATCCAGCACCAACCACCCCCACTCCCCTCCCCCCACCGACCACCACCCCCCCCCCACTCCCCCCCACCGCCCCCTGCCGCCCCCCGCCCCCCCCCCCCATCCTATTCCTGCAACCCCGTACATTTACTATGGCTAATCTACCTAACCTGTACATCTTTGGACACGAAGGGGCAATTTAGCATGGCCAATCCACTTAACCCGCACATCTTTGGCACTAAGGGGCAATTTAACATGGCCAATGCGCCTAACCTGCACATCTTTGTACACTAAGGGGCAATTTAGCATGGCCAATCCGCCTAATCTGCACATCTTTGGACTGTGGGAGGAAACTGGAGCACCTGCAGGAAACCTATGCAGACATGGGGGGAATGTGCAAACCCCATACAGTCACCCAAGGCTGGAATCGAAGCTAGGTTCCTCGCAGTGTGAGGCAGCAGTGCCAACCTTTGTGAATTGGAAACTATAGTTGCCGTTCCTTTGCTGTCTCTGGGTCAGAATCCTGGAACTTCCCCCCTAACAGCACTGTGGGTGTACCTACACTTCGGGGACTGCAGCGGTTCAAGAAGGCAGCTCATCACCACCTTCTCAAGGGGCAAATAGGGATGGGCAACAAATGCTGGCCCAGCCGGCAATGCCCACATCTCATGAAAATATATTTAACACGTAGAACACATTATCCCAGTCCCTGTTTCTCAGACTCATCAACATGGAGAAATGGAGCAGAACCAGGGGAAAAGACAAGTTTAAGAATCGAGAGGCAGGAACAGGCTTTGAAGCAGGAAGCCTTACTCACCCAGGGGTCTGAGGAAACCCAGGGTCCAGGGTATCTTTGGCCAGTGGGTTGGGGGATGTGGGGGGGCTCAGAACTGCAAAGGTCGGCAGGGGAGGGGGTGTGGGAAGAGCCCAGGCCATTGGACTTCAAGAGGATGGTATAGATGATAGTGTGGGTGTGGGTGAGGGAGTGGGTGTGGGTGAGGGAGTGTGTCTGAGTGGGTGAGGCTGCAAGTGGCTGAGGGTGCAAGTGGGCGAGGGTGAGAGCGGGTGAGGGTAAGTGGGAGTGTGTGGGTGGCTGGTCCCATTGAAAATGGCAAAAAGATGGTAAGACTTGGGAGTACTTGTTGAATGATAGAATATTTTATTTAAAAAAATGTATGCACAAACAACACAGTAACATCTTTTTTGCATGTTTGCATTACTGAGCAATCATAATTTTTAAAAATATAGTTCAATATGTTTCTATTTTAAAAAAAGTGGGTGGCACAGTGGCACAGTGGTTAGCACTGCTGCCTCACAGCGCCAGGGACCCAGGTTCGATTCTGGCCTTGGGTCTGTCTGGGGTTTGCACATTCTCCCCATGTCTGCGTGGGATTCCTCCAGGTGCTCTGGTTTCCTCCCACACTCCAAAGATGCGCAGGCTACGTGGATTGGCCGTGCTAAATTGCCCCTTTATGTCCAAAGATGTGCAGGTTAGGTGGATTAGCGAGATAAATATGTAGGGTTACAATCTGGTGGGGAGGAGTGGGCCTGGGTAAGATACTCCTTTGAAGAGTTGGTGGAGGCTCGATGGGCTGAATGGTCTCCTTCTGCACTGCAGAGATTCTATAACAGAACTCTCATCAACTTCAAATGGTAAAAACCCTCAAAAGAAATATTGACATTTTGGACACAGAGGGAGCGCACGGCTCTCACAGTCAGTGTTGTGAGCAATCAGCACTCACCTCACTCGCCCTTGCAAATCGTTTCAGTCAGACCGGTATGAAAAAAACTACCCGAATGGAAATCAGCGAAATGTGGCAGCCCTGTGCCTGGGCAACAGTCAACAAAATATCTCAGAGGGGCCGCACTCAGAACCCAGATGGGCCGCATGTTGGCCGGAGGCTGTCTGCCAATGCTTTACAAGTTGGATTTGATCGATAAATGTTTCAGCCAAAGATCTTGAGGGACAAAGGTTTTGATTTGATTTGATTTGAGCAAAATCTTCAGTGGACAAACAATCTCTTTCTGTTTCTATGTTGTTACATTTCCATGATGTTTGGGGACCAGTCCTGAACAAGTCTTCACCTGGCACATGACCCACTGTGCCGGAACGGCACTGAATCTGAATGACAAACGGTTGCGATGCCATGATTCTGATGGAGGGCAGGACCCAGCGGAATATTACCTGGATGCCAGAGGTGAAAAGTGCCCCATTCCCCAGTCCCTTTCATCCCAATCATAGAATCATAGAATTCCTACAGTGCAGAAGAAGGCCATTTGGCCAATTGGCCCATCAAAATTGCACCGACCACAGTCCCAAAGAACAAAGAACAGTACAGCACAGGAAACAGGCCCTTCGGCCCTCCAAGCCTGTGCCACTCCTTGGTCCAACTAGACCAATCGTTTGTATCCCTCCATTCCCAGGCTGCTCATGTGACTATCCAGGTAAGTCTTAAACGATGTCAGCGTGTCGGCCTCCACCACCCTACTTGGCAGCGCATTCCAGGCCCCCACCACCCTCTGTGTAAAAAACATCCCTCTGATACCTGAGTTATACTTCACCCCTCTCACCTTGAGCCTGTGACCCCGCGTGAATGTCACTTCTGATCTGGGAAAAAGCTTCCCACCGTCCACCCTATCCATCCCCTTCATAATCTTGTATACCTCTATTAGATCTCCCCTCATTCTCCGACTTTCCAGGGAGAACAACCCCAGTTTACCCAATCTCTCCTCATAGCTAAGACATTCCAGGCAACATCCTGGTAAACCTTCTCTGCACTCTCTCTAATGCCTCCACGTCCTTCTGGTAGTGCGGCGACCAGAACTGGTCCATCCACCCCAACCCTATCCCCGTAACCCCATGTATTTATCCTTCTAATCCCGCTGGCACTAAGGGGCAATTGAGCATGGCCAATCCCCATAACCTACACATCTTTGACACCAAGGGCCAATTCAGCATGGCCAATCCACCTAACCCATACATCTTTGGACTGTGGGAGGAAACCGGAGCACCCGGAGGAAACCCACGCAGACACGGGGAGAATGTGCAAACTCCGCACAGACAGTGACCCAAGCTGGGAATCGAACCCGGGTCCCTGGCACTGTGAGGCATCAGTGCTAACCACTGTGCCACCACTGTGCCACTGTGCAAGATCAAAATAAAACAAAGTCATTAAGACGAATGTTCTGTGTCCTGGCACCGAGCTTGTCTTCTCTGAGTAAATAACAGAATCCCACATTAAATTAGAATCAGTGTTTCAATTCAGAAGCTGCCTTGAGCAATGTATCAGCAGGGCCGTGTAACACGATAAAATCAAATTCCTTGAAGTGTTATATCAGAAAAGGCAAGCAGGTTAGGCTGGCTGCAGTGATATATACAGCGCTGTCGCTCCTACTTGCTGCTATCATCTTCATTTTCCTGTCAGGGATTTATTCGTTAACAAGCCCAGGTGCAAGGCCCAAGGCCGACAAGGCAACATTCCTTTCAGTTTGACAGTGTGCGACAGAGGGGAAAAAATAATCAACTCAACCTCTCTGCTCTCCCAACCCGCACGGTGTAACTGCCTCCCTCCCTCACTCCCTTCACCCTCCATCCACCTCCCTAATTCCCTCCCTCACCATCCACCTCCCTCCCTCCCTCACCATCCACCTCCCTCCCTCCCTCACCCTCCATCCACCTCCCTCACTCCCTCCACCCCTCCATCCACCTTCCTAATTCCCTCCCTCACCATCCACCTCCCTCCCTCCCTCACCATCCACCTCCTTCCCTCCCTCACCATCCACCTCCCTCACTTCCTCACCCTCCATCCACCTCCCTCACTCCCTCCACCCCTCCATCCACCTCCCTAATTCCCTCCCTCACCATCCACCTCCCTCCCTCCCTCACCATCCACCTCCCTCCCTCACCATCCACCTCCCTCCCTCACCATCCACCTCCCTCCCTCCTTCACCATCCACCTCCCTACCTCCCTCCATCCACCTCCCTCACTCCCTCACCCTCCATCCACCTCCCTCATTCCCTCCCCCCTCCATCCACATCCCTCACTTCCTCCCCACTCCATTCACCTCCCTCACTTCCTCCCCACTCCATTCACCTCCCTCATTCCCTCCCCCCTCCATCCACCTCTCTCACTCCCTCCCCCCTCCATTCACCTCCCTCACTCCCTCCCCTCTCCATCCACCTCTCTCACTCCCTCCCCACTCCATCCACCTCTCTCACTCCCTCCCCACTCCATTCACCTCCCTCACTCCCTCCCCCTCCATCCACCTCTCTCACTCCCCCCTCCATTCACCTCCCTCATTCCCTCCCCCCTCCATCCACCTCCCTCACTCCCTCACCCTCCATTCACCTCCCTCACTCCCTCCCCTCTCCATCCACCTCTCTCACTCCCTCCCCCCTCCATTCACCTCCCTCACTCCCTCCCCTCTCCATCCAACTCTCTCACTCCCTCCCCCCTCCATTCACCTCCCTCACTCCCTCCCCTCTCCATCCACCTCTCTCACTCCCTCCCCACTCCATCCACCACTCTCACTCCCTCCCCCTCCATTCACCTCCCTCACTCCCTCCCCCTCCATCCACCTCCCTCACTCCCTCACCCTCCATTCACCTCCCTCATTCCCTCCCCTCTCCATCCACCTCTCTCATTCCCTCCCCCCTCCATTCACCTCCCTCACTCCCTCCCCCCACCTCTCTCACTCGCTCCCCCCTCCATTCACCTCCCTCACTCCCTCCACCCCTCCATCCACCTTCCTCATTCCCTCCCCCCTGCATCCACATCCCTCACTCCCTCCACCCCTCCATCCACCTCTCTCACTCCCCCCCTCCATCCACCTCCCTCACTCCCTCCCCCTGCATCCACCTCCCTCACTCCCACCCCCCTGCACCCACCTCCCTCACTCCCTCCACCCCTCCATCCACCTCCCTCACGCCCTCCCCCCTGCATCCACCTCCCTCACTCACTCCACCCCTCCATCCACCTCTCTCACTCCCCCCTCCATCCCACCTCCCTCACTCCCTCCACCCTCCATCCATCTCGCTCACTCCCTCCACCCACCTCCCTCACTCCCTCCCCCTCATCATCCACCTCCCTCACTCCCTCCCCCTCACCATTCACTTCCCTCACTCCTTCCTTCCCTTCATCCAACTCCCTCAGTCCCTCCACCCCTCCTTCTCCCCTCCATCCACCTCCCTCACTCCCTCCTCCCCTTCATCCACCTCCCTCACTCCCTCCCTCCATCCACCTCTCTCCCTCCCTCACCCTCTGCATCCACCTCACTCCCTCCCTCCCACATCACTGAGGTTGGGCAGTGCCATCATCCTTGCCCGCAACCAGTGACAACACGATGTTCCGACCATGAAATGTTGGGGACCCTCATTAAATACATTTTAATATTGTCAGTGGGCTTCCCCGCATCCCCACCCCCCGCACCCCCACTCCAATCCGGCCCCCTCCCATCCCTTCCCCCCTCCATCCCCTCCCCCCTCTCCACCAACATTACACCATCACATTGGCAAGATTTACAACAGGCTTTGATCAGCGGGAAGCTGGCAATGGGAAGATGCTGGAGGGTGCACAGTCCAGGACAGCACCCGGGGGTGGGGGGGGGGGCTTGGGGTGAGAGGGACATACCTGGACAACACCTTGGCAGTCACCTGGCAATGCCATCGCACTCACTGCCCCCTGCACTGCCTCCAGCATTACCCCCTGACAATGGGATGGGGGGCAGTGCCAGGGTTGGTTTCAAAGGGTAGTTCCACAGGGGCGGGGTCTACCTGTGGAGTGGTGCATAAGTTTATTTATTAGTCACAAGTAAAGCTTACATTAACACTGCAATGAAGTTACTGTGAAATTCCCCTAGTCGCCACACTCCGGCACCTGCTTGCGTCAATGCATCTAACCAGCACGTCTTTCAGATAAAGAGGAAAGCGGAGCACCAGGAGGAAACCCACGCAGACACGGGGAGAATGTGCAGACTCCACACAGACAGTGACCCAAGCCGGGAATCGAACCGGGGTCCCTAGGGTTGTGAGGCAGCAGTGCTAACCACTGTGCTACCGTGCATGGTGGTGGGGTAGGTTGGGGGGGAGCAAGGATTTCCCCATGTTCGTGAGGGAGGTGGTTCCCTGTGTCTGTCGGGGAGGGGGCGGGGTGGGGTAGAGCAGGGGGTGTCTCCCTGTCCATGGGGGCGGGGGCGGGGGGTGGGGGTAGAGATTGTTTTTATTTGTAGTTCTGTGACATTGGATCACTACTTAACCCAGCTGACAGGACGGCTGGTTAGCGATCCGGAGAGATCCCGACAGCGTGGGTTCGATTCCTGTACCGGCTGAAGTTATTCATTGAATGCACCTTGCCTTCTCAAGCTTGCCCCTTGCCTGAGGTGTGGTGATTCTCAGGTTAAATCAGCACCAGTCAGCTCTCCCCCCACAAAGGGGAAAGCAGCCTATGGCCACCTGGGAACTGACTTTACATCCCAGGCAAATTTTACAGTTATTTTGCTGATTTTTGATTTCAGGAACTTTTAGGAGTGCTTTAAAAACTCAAGAACTGCTATTGATGTAGGTCTGGAGTGAGGCCCCAGAATGCTCCAGAAGGCAACAGCAGGACCCAATCTGTGACCTTCCCTCCCAAATCTTTTTTGATTTGATTTGATTTATTATTGTCACAGCCTCCCATCCATTGACTCTGTCGACACTTCCCGCCACCTTGGAAAAGTCTAACCTCAGTGGTTGGTAAGCTGATGGAGAAGATCCTGAGGATCAAGATTTATGAGCATTCAGAGAGGTTTAGTATGCTCAAGAATACTCAGCATGGCTTTGTCAAGGGCAGATCGTGCCTTACGAGCCTGGTGGAGATCTTCGAAAATGTGACTGAACACATTGACGATGGGAAAGCGGTGGATGTGGTTTATATCGATTTTAGCAAGGTGTTCGATAAGGTCACCCATGCAAGGCTTCTCGAAAAAGTGAGAGGGCATGGGATCCAAGGGGCTGCTGCCCTGTGGATCCAGAACTGGCTTGCCCAAAGGAGGCAGAGAGTGTGTATAGATGGGTCTTTTTCTAATTGGAGGTCGGTCACCAGTGGTGTGCCCCAGGGATCTGTTCTGGGACCCTTGCTGTTTGTCATTTTCATAAATGACCTAGATGAGGAAGAGGAGGGATGGGTTGGTAAGTTTGCTGACGACACAAAGGTTGGTGGGCTTGTGGATAGTCTGGAGGGATGTCAGAAGTTACAGAGGGACATAGATAGGATGCAAGACTGGGCGGACAAGTGGCAGATGGACTTCAACCCAGATAAATGCGTCGTGGTCCATTTTGGCAGAGGAGATTTACAAGGATGTTGCCTGGATTGAGTGGCATGCCTTATGAGGATAGGCTGAGGGAGCTCGGTCTTTTCTCCTTGGAGAGACGTAGGATGAGAGGAGACCGAATAGAGGTACATAAGATGTTGAGAGGCATAGATCGGGTGGACTCTCGGAGGCTTTTTCCCAGGGTGGAAATGGCTGGTCGAATGGGATGAAGGAGTACAATATAAAGGGAAAGACTCTTAGTACGGTAGAGGATCAGAAGGACCTTGGGATCCGGGTCCATAGGACTCTAAAATCGGCCCCGCAGGTGGAGGAGGTGGTTAAGAAGGCGTATGGTGTGCTGGCCCTTATCAATCAAGGAATTGAGTTTAGGAGTCCGGGGATAATGATGCAGCTATAAAAGACCCTTGTCAGACCCCACTTGGAGTACTGTGCTCAGTTCTGGTCGCCTCATTACAGGAAGGATGTGGAAAAGATTGAAAGGGTGCAGAGGAGATTTACAAGGATGTTGCCTGGATTGAGTGGCATGCCTTATGAGGATAGGCTGAGGGAGCTCGGTCTTTTCTCCTTGGAGAGACGTAGGATGAGAGGAGACCGAATAGAGGTACATAAGATGTTGAGAGGCATAGATCGGGTGGACTCTCGGAGGCTTTTTCCCAGGGTGGAAATGGCTGCTATGAGAGGACACAGGTTTAAGGTGCTGGGGGGTAGGTACAGGGGAAATGTTAGGGGGAAGTTTTTCACACAGAGGGTGGTAGGTGAGTGGAATCGGCTGCCGTCAGTGGTGGTGGAGGCAAACTCAATAGGGTCTTTTAAGAGACTCCTGGATCAGTACATGGGACTTAATAGGATGGAGGGTTATAGGTAGGCCTAAAAGGTAGGGATATGTTTGGCACAACTTGTGGGGCCGAAGGGCCTGTTTTGTGCTGTAGTTTTCTATGTTTCTAAGCAGCCGACATAATTAAGGACTTCCGCACCCCGGACGTTCTCTCTTCCACCTTCTTCCATCGGGAAAAGGGTATAAAAGTCTGAGGTCACGTACCAACCGACTCAAGAACAGCTTCTTCCCTGGTGCTGTCAGACTTTTGAATGGACCTACCAGATAGTATGCTGATCTTTCCCTCCACCGTAGCTATGGCTGTTGCGCACCTCTCTCACACTCTGGGGGGGGGAGGGATCCTGAGTAGTGGGGCTGAAAGTGAGGGATGCATGGATGGGGACTGCAATGCACGGCATTGCAGAGGTGGGGTGGAGCAGGGTTTGAAATGTGTATACTTCAATGCCAGGAGTATTCGCAATAAAGTGGGTGAACTTGCAGCGTGGATCAGTACCTGGGACTTCGATGTTGTGGCTATTTCAGAGACATGGATAGAGCAGGGGCAGGAATGGATGCTGCAGGTCCCGGGGTTCAAATGTTTTAGTCGAAGTAGGGAAGGAGGTAGAAGAGGAGGAGGGGTAGCATTATTGGTCAGAGATTGTATCACAGTGTCAGAGAGGAGGTTTGATGAGGACTTATCTGTTGAGGGAGTATGGGCGGAGATTAGAAATAGGAGAGGAGAGGTCACCCTGTTGGGAGTCTTTTATAGACCTCCTAAAAGTTCTAGAGAGGTTGAGGAAAGGATTGCGGAGTCAATCCTGCTTAGGAGTGAAAGTAATAGGGCAATTGTTATGGGGGATTTTAACTTGACTAATATTGACTGGAATTGTTATAGCTCTAGCTCGTTAGAGGGGTCAGTTTTTGTTCAAAGCGTGCAGGAAGGTTTTTTGACTCAGTATGTAGACAGGCCAACTAGAGGTGAGGCTATATTGGATCTGGTGCTGGGAAATGAGCCAGACCAGGTGCTAGACTTGGAAGTTGGTGTGCATTTTGGTGATAGTGACCACAATTCGGTTACGTTCACCTTAGTGATGGAAAGGGATAGGCATGAACCTCGGGCCAGTGGTTTTAGCTGGGGGAAGGGTAATTATGAGGCTATTAGGAGAGAATTAGGAAACATAGGTTGGACTAGGAGATTACAGGGACTGGGAACGTCCGACATGTGGAGTTTTTTCAAGGAGCAGCTACTGCGAGTCTGTGATAGGTATGTCCCTGTCAGGCAAGGAGGAATTGGTAGGGCTAGGGAACCGTGGTGCACCAAAAAAGTTTCTTTGTTGGTTAAAAAGAAAAAGGAGGCTTATGTTCGGATGAGACGTGAGCACTCAGGTAGTGCACTAGAAAGCTTTAGATTGGCTAAGAGGGAGTTGAAGAGCGAGCTTAGAAGGGCTAAAAGGGGACATGAGAAGACTTTGGCGGATAGGGTTAAAGAGAATCCTAAGGCGTTCTATAGGTATGTCAAGAACAGAAGGTTGGTTAGGGCAAGTTTAGGGCCAGTTATAGATGGCAGAGGGAAGTTATGTGTGGAACCGGAGGAGATTGGTGAAGCATTGAACCAATATTTCTCTTCGGTGTTCACGCAAGGGGACATGAATATAGCTGAGGAGGACACTGGGTTGCAAGGGAGTAGAATAGACAGTATTACAGTTGATAAGGAGGATGTGCAGGATATTCTGGAGGGTCTGAAAATAGATAAATCCCCTGGTCCGGATGGGATTTATCCAAGGATTCTCTGGGAGGCAAGAGAAGTGATTGCAGAGCCTCTGGCTCTGATCTTCAGGTCGTCGTTGGCCTCTGGTATAGTACCAGAAGATTGGAGGTTAGCGAATGTTGTCCCATTGTTTAAGAAGGGGAACAGAGACTTCCCCGGGAATTATAGACCGGTGAGTCTCACTTCTGTTGTCGGCAAGATGTTGGAAAAAATTATAAGGGATAGGATTTATAGTTATTTGGAGAGTAATGAATTGATAGGTGATAGTCAGCATGGTTTTGTGGCAGGTAGGTCGTGCCTTACTAACCTTATTGAGTTTTTTGAGAAAGTGACCAAGGAGGTGGATGGGGGCAAGGCAGTGGACGTGGTATATATGGATTTTAGTAAGGCGTTTGATAAGGTTCACCATGGTAGGCTTCTGCAGAAAATGCAGATGTATGGGATTGGGGGTGATCTAGGAAATTGGATCAGGAATTGGCTAGCGGATAGGAAACAGAGGGTGGTGGTTGATAGTAAATATTCATCATGGAGTGCGGTTACAAGTGGTGTACCTCAGGGATCTGTTTTGGGGCCACTGCTGTTTGTAATATTTATTAATGATCTGGATGAGGGTATAGTTGGGTGGATTAGCAAATTTGCTGATGACACCAAAGTCGGTGGTGTGGTAGACAGTGAGGAAGGGTGTAGTAGTTTGCAGGAAGACTTAGACAGGTTGCAAAGTTGGGCCGAGAGGTGGCGGATGGAGTTTAATGCGGAGAAGTGTGAGGTAATTCACTTTGGTAGGAATAACAGATGTGTTGAGTATAGGGCTAACGGGAGGACTTTGAATAGTGTGGAGGAGCAGAGGGATCTAGGTGTATGTGTGCATAGATCCCTGAAAGTTGGGAATCAAGTAGATAAGGTTGTTAAGAAGGCATATGGTGTCTTGGCGTTTATTGGTAGGGGGATTGAATTTAGGAGTCGTAGCGTTATGTTGCAACTGTACACAACTCTGGTGCGGCCGCACTTGGAGTACTGTGTGCAGTTCTGGTCCCCACATTACAGGAAGGATGTGGAGGCTTTGGAGAGGGTGCAGAGGAGGTTTACCAGGATGTTGCCTGGTATGGAGGGGAGATCCTATGAGGAGAGGCTGAGGGATTTGGGATTGTTTTCGCTGGAAAGGCGGCGGCTAAGAGGGGATCTTATTGAAACATATAAGATGATTAGAGGTTTAGATAGGGTGGATAGTGATAGCCTTTTTCCTCTGATGGAGAAATCCAGCACGAGGGGGCATGGCTTTAAATTGAGGGGGGGTAGTTATAGAACCGATGTCAGGGGTAGGTTCTTTACCCAGAGGGTGGTGAGGGATTGGAATGCCCTGCCAGCATCAGTAGTAAATGCGCCTAGTTTGGGGGCGTTTAAGAGATCCGTAGATAGGTTCATGGACGAAAAGAAATTGGTTTAGGTTGGAGGGTCACAGTTTTTTTTTTTAACTGGTCGGTGCAACATCGTGGGCCGAAGGGCCTGTTCTGCGCTGTAATGTTCTATGTTCTACTCCTCAAACACCTCATACACCAGCTGTACAGCAAACGCCGCAGCCTGGAAACCAAGATCGAATCCATATTCTCAACTTGCGCTCAGGACGCAGACCAGCTGCGAAACTCTGCCAAGCAGACGAGACAAAGCAACTACACCATCTACATGCACACCAAGAACAGGAAACTTGAGAAACTCGGCATCACCACCAGCAGCAACCAAGCCTCCCCCGGTACCACAGTAGAAAACAGTACCACTGCAGGGAAGTCCATTGTCAACTTATCGGACTACACACTTCAACCAGATGAAATCGAAGTTCTCAGCCGAGGGCTCAACTTTTGTCCCACGACCAAAATAGACCCCATCAGTCTCACAGCGGACACAGAGGAATTCATCAGGTGAATGAGGCTGCGGGAGTTCTTCCACAAACCCCAAGAGGCCAACAGCGATCACAATGAGACAGCCAATGAACCGGAACAGCAGACAGAGAAATCCGCAGTGCAACAGAAGAGGAAAGAGTCGAATTGGACTCCTCCGGAAGGCCGCTGCCCTCGACTTGACATGTATGCCCAAGCCATCAGGAGGTGCGTCAACACCAAATTCATCAGCCGCACTCACAAGACAGCCCCGAACATCACCCAAGCACAACGCAACGCCATCCACGCTCTCAAGACCAACCGCAACATTGTCATCAAACCAGCAGACAAAGGAGGGGCCATCGTCATACTGAACAGAACGGATTACTGCAAAGAAGTGTACCGACAACTGAACAACGAGGAACACTACAGACAGTTACCCACAGATCCGACCAAAGAACACACCCGTCAACTCAACACTCTGATCAAAACCTTTGATCCGGACCTTCAAAACACCCTCCGTCCTCTCATCCCATGTACTCCACGCGTTGCAGATCTCTACTGCCTCCCAAAGATACACAAGGCAAACACACCCGGCCGTCCCATCGTTTCAGGCAATGGAACCCTTTGCGAGAACCTCTCCGGCTATGTCGAGGGCATCCTGAAACCCATTGTACAAAGAACCCCCAGCTTTTGTCGTGACACTACAGACTTCCTACAGAAACTCAACACACATGGAGCAGTTGAACCAGGAGCACTCCTCGTCACAATGGATGTCTCAGCACTCTACACCAGCATCCCCCACGATGGTGGCATTGCTGCAACGGCCTCAGTACTCAATGCCGTCAACTGCCAGTTTCCACATTCAATTTTACTACTCATCCGCTTCATCCTGGACCACAATGTCTTCACCTTCAACAACCAGTTCTTCATCCAGACACACGGAACAGCCATGGGGACCAAATTCGCACCTCAATATGCCAACATCTTCATGCACAGGTTCGAACAAGACTTCTTCACCGCACAGGACCTTCAACCGATGCTATACACTAGATACAAAGAACAAAGAACAGTACAGCACAGGAAACAGGCCCTTCGGCCCTCCAAGCCTGTGCCGCTCATTGGCCCAACTAGACCAATCGTTTGTATCCCTCCATTCCCAGGCTGCTCATGTGACTATCCAGGTAAGTCTTAAACGATGTCAGCGTGCCTGCCTCCACCACCCTACTTGGCAGCGCATTCCAGGCCCCCACCACCCTCTGTGTAAAAAACGTCCCTCTGATATCTGAGTTATACTTCACCCCTCTCACTTTGAGCCCGTGACCCCTCGTGATCGTCACCTCCGACCTTGGAAAAAGCTTCCCACTGTTCACCCTATCTATACCCTTCATAATCTTGTACACCTCTATTAGATCTCCCCTCATTCTCCGTCTTTCCAGGGAGAACAACCCCAGTTTACCCAATCTCTCCTCATAGCTAAGACCCTCCATACCAGGCAACATCCTGGTAAATCTTCTCTGCACTCTCTCTAACGCCTCCACGTCCTTCTGGTAGTGCGGCGACCAGAACTGGACGCAGTACTCCAAATGTGGCCTAACCAGCGTTCTATACAGCTGCATCATCAGACTCCAGCTTTTATACTCTATACCCCGTCCTATAAAGGCAAGCATACCATATGCCTTCTTCACCACCTTCTCCACCTGTGTTGCCACCTTCAAGGATTTGTTGACTTGCACACCTAGGTCCCTCTGTGTTTCTATACTCCTGATGACTCTGCCATTTATTGTATAACTCCTCCCTACATTATTTCTTCCAAAATGCATCACTTCGCATTTATCTGGATTAAACTCCATCTGCCACCTCTCCGCCCAATTTTCCAGCCTATCTATATCCTGCTGTATTGCCCGACAATGCTCTTCGCTATCCGCAAGTCCAGCCATCTTCGTGTCATCTGCAAACTTGCTGATTACAGCAGTTACACCTTCTTCCAAATCATTTATATATATCACAAATAGCAGTGGTCCCAGTACAGAGCCCTGCGGAACACCACTGGTCACAGACCTCCAGCCGGAAAAAGACCCTTCGACCACTACCCTCTGTCTCCTATGGCCAAGCCAGTTCTCCACCCATCTAGCCACTTCTCCTTGTATCCCATGAGCCTTAACCTTCTTAACCAACCTGCCATGTGGGACTTTGTCAAATGCCTTACTGAAATCCATATAGACAACATCGATGATATTTTCTTCCTTTGGAGTCATGGTGAGCAATCACTGAAACAACTCTATGATGACATCAACAAGTTCCATCCCACCATCAGACTCACCATAGACTACTCTCCGGAATCGGTTGCATTCTTGGACACACGCATCTCCATTAAGGACGGTCACCTCAGCACCTCACTGTACCGCAAGCCCACGGATAACCTCACGATGCTCCACTTCTGCAGTTTCCACCCTAAACACGTTAAAGAAGCCATCCCCTACGGACAAGCCCTCCGTATACACAGGATCTGCTCGGGTGAGGAGGATCGCAACAGACACCTCCAGATGCTGAAAGATGCCCTCATAAGAACAGGATATGGCGCTCGACTCCTCGATCGACAGTTCCGATGCGTCACAGCGAAAAACCGCACCGACTTCCTCAGAAGACAAACACGGGACACGGTGGACAGAGTACCCTTCGTTGTCCAGTACTTCCCCGGAGCGGAGAAGCTATGGCATCTCCTCCGGAGCCTTCAACATGTCATTGATGAAGACGAACATCTCGCCAAGGCCATCCCCACTTCTTGCCTTCAAACAACCACGCAACCTCAAACAGACCATTGTCCGCAGCAAACTACCCAGCCTTCAGGAGAACAGCGACCACGACACCACACAACCCTACCACAGCAACCTCTGCAAGACGTGCCGGATCATCGACACGGATGCCATCATCTCACGTGAGAACACCATCTACCAGGTACACGGTACCTACTCTTGCAACTCGGCCAACATTGTCTACCTGATACGCTGCAAGAAAGGATGTCCCGAGACATGGTACATTGGGGAAACCATGCAGACGCTACGACAACGGATGAATGAACACCGCTCGACAATCACCAGGCAAGAGTGTTCTCTTCCTGTGGGGGAGCACTTCAGCAGTCACGGGCATTCAGCCTTGGATCTTCAGGTAAGCGTTCTCCAAGGCGGCCTTCACGACACACGACAGCGCAGAGTCGCTGAGCAGAAACTGATAGCCAAGTTCCGCACACGAGGACGGCCTAAACCGGGATGTTGGATTTATGTCACATTATCAGTAACCCCCACAGCTTGCCTCCTGGGCTTGCAGAATCTCACTAGCTGTTCTGTCTGGAGACAATACACATCTCTTTAACCTGTGTTTAATGTTCCCTCCACCCACATTGTCTGTACCTTTAAGACCTGGCTGGCTGTAGGATTCGCATTCTAATCAGTATTCTGCAACTTGATTTTGTGTCTGTTTGCACTGTTTGAGAGCACATTTCCACTCCATCTGACGAAGGAGCAGTGCTCCGAAAGCTTATGGTATTTGCTACCAAATAAACCCGTTTGGCTTTAAACTGGTGTTGTGAGACTTCTTACTGTGTTGCGTACTATACAGACAAAGTATACCATTCATAGAGAAGGAAAGGAGAGAGTGCAGAATGTAGTGTTACAGTCATAGCTAGGATGGAGGGAAAGATCAACTTACTATCTGGTAGGTCCATTCAAAAGTCGGATGGCAGCAGGGAAGAAACTATTCTTGAGTTTGTCGGTACGTGATCTCAGACTTTTGTATCTTTCTCCCAATAGAAAAAGGTGGAAGAGAGAATGTCCAGGGTGCGTGGGGTCCTTAATTATGCTAGCTGTTTCTCCGAGGCAGTGGGAACTGTAGATGGAGTCAATGGATGGGAGGTTGGTTTGTGTGATGGACTCGGCTACATTCACGGCCTTTTGTAGTTTCTTGCGGTTTTGGGCAGAGCAGGAGCCATCCAAGCTGTGATACAACCAAAAAGAATGCTTTCTATGGTACATCTGTAAAAGTTGGTGAGAGTTGTAGCTGACATGCCAAATATCCTTAGTCTTCTGAGAAAGCGTTGGTGGGTTTTCTTAACTATAGTTGACATGGGGGGGACCAGGTAGATTGTTGCTGATCTGGGCACCTATAAACTGAAGCTTTTGACTATTTCTACTTCATCCCCATTGATGTAGACAGGGGCATGTTCTCCTTTACACTTCCTGAAGTCGATGACAATCTCCTTCATTTTGTTGACATTGAGGGAGAGATTATTGTCGCCGCACCAGTTCACCAGATTCTCTATCTCATTCCTGTACTCTGTCTCATCATGGTTTGAGATCTGACCCACTGTGGGGTGTCGCCAGCAAACTTGAAAATCAGATTGGATTGGAATTTGGCCGCACAGTCATAGGTGTATAAGGAGTATAGTAGGGGGCTGAGAGCACAGCCTTGTGGGGCACCGGTGTTGAGGACGATCGTGGAGGAGGTGTTGTTGCCTATCCTTACTGATTGTGGTCTGTGAGTTAGGAAGTTCAGGATCCAGTGGCAGAGGGAGGAGCCGAGGCTCAGGCCACAGAGTTTGGAGATGTGTTTCGTAAGAATAATGGTGTTGAAAGCTGAGCTGTAGTCAATAAATAGGAGTCTGACACATGTGTCCTTGTTATCTAGGTGATCCAGGGTTGAGTGCAGGGCCAGGGAAATGGCATCTGCTGTGGACTGGGCTTCGTTCACAAGCCTTTGTAGTTTATTGTGGTCTTGGTCAGAGCAGGAGCCATACCAAGCTGTGATACAACCAGAAAGGACACTTTCTACGGTGCATCTGTAGAAGTTGGTGAGAGTTGTGGAGGACATGCCAAATTTCCTTTGTCTTCTGAGAAAGTAGAGGTGTTGGTGGGGCTTTCTTAACTATAGTGTCGGCATGGGGGGACCAGGACCGGTTGTTGGTGATCTGGACACCGAGAAACTTGAAGCTCTCGACCATTTCCACTTGGTCCCTGTCGATGTAGACAGGGACGTGTTCTGCTTTACGCTTCTACCTCTGGGTCATATCAATGATGTCCACTGACCTTTACCGTAAGCTCTCCAATTCAAGTCTCATAGACTTGTCCTGAACCTAGTCTAAGGCGATAAAATATTCATCAGCCTCAAATTAAAGTAATGTTTTCACATATTCAGAATCTAATCAATCGTTAATCTCTGAATTCTTTCTATCTATATTGATGAACTTTTAGTCTGCCTTCAAAACATTAAATAAATCACTAACTAAATAGACTGTTAGCTGGTCATCATTTACATTGGAGAGATAACAGTGTTTTTTTTAATTCAATCTTGGTTTATGAGTCTTGAGGTTTTTTTTGATGCTGTCTTTGTTCTGAAGGTGAGAGATGTCAGCATGAAAGGAGAAACTTCAAATGAAGACTTTGAATATTCCCCACTCTCCACCATACAGTCATAGAACTCTCCACCATACCGTCATAGAATCACAGGGCAAAATTTAATGCCCTTCTGAGTGCTGGGTTTGGAGGTGGAGGGGTATTTAATCAGGTGGGAAGGTGGCAGGTGCAAATACCACTGCCCTCCCACCTCCACCCTAATTAAGCTTGTAAACCCCTCTTCTCCCTCTCCCCCATCCCCCCCCGCTGCCCCCCTTCCATCGCCCCTCCCCCCCCCACTAATTCTATATCACCCCTCCCCGGCCTCCCTATCCTGAACGCCTCCACCTTCCAAGCCCCCTCCTCGCTGGAGTATCCCAACCGGGCCAGCCCAAAATCATACAATCCCTGCAGTGCAGAGGCAGGACCGTTCAGCCCATCAAGTGTGTACAGCCTCTCAAATAGTGCATCCCACCCAGACGCTAACCCTGTATTTACCCCCACGTATTTACCCTGCTAATGACCCGAACCCACACATCTTCATTATAATGTCTACAGCACAGAAGGAGGCCATTCGGCCCATTGAGCCCTGCCCCGATACTCAGATGAAGGATGTCACCCAGGCCCAACCCCGCACCTATGCACAGCCCCACACATTTACCCTGCTAATCCCCTTAAACGATACATCTTTGGTCACCAAGAGGCAATTTAGCATGGCTAATCCCCCTAACCTGCACATCTTTGGACACTAAGGGGCAATTTAGCATGGCTAATCCCCCTAACCTGCACATCTTTGGACACTAAGGGGCAATTTAGCATGGCTAATCCCCCTAACCTGCACATCTTTGGACACTAAGGGGCAATTTAGCATGGCTAATCCCCCTAACCTGCACATCTTTGGACACTAAGGGGCAATTTAGCATGGCTAATCCCCCTAACCTGCACATCTTTGGACACTAAGGGGCAATTTAGCATGGCCAATCCACCTAACCTGCACATCTTTGGACACTAAGGGGCAATTTAGCATGGCCAATCCACCTAACCTACACACCTTTGGACACTAAGGGGCAATTTAGCATGGCAAATGCACCAAACCTGCACATCTTTGGACTGTGGGAGGAAACCAGAGCACCCAGAGGAAACCCACGCAGACACGGGGAGAATGTGTTGAAATCATAGAAATCATAGAAACCCTACAGTACAGAAATAAGCCATTCGGCCCATCGAGTCTGCACCGACCACAATCCCACCCAGGCCCTACCCCCATATCCCTACATATTTACCCACTAATCCCTCTAACCTACGCATCTCAGGACACTAAGGGCAATTTTAGCATGGCCAATCAACCTAACCCGCACATCTTTGGACTGTGGGAGGAAACCGGAGCACCCGGAGGAAACCCACGCAGACACGAGGAGAACGTGCAAACTCCACACAGACAGTGACCCAAGCTGGGAATCGAACCCAGGTCCCTGGAGCTGTGAAGCAGCAGGGCTAACCACTGTGCTACTGTGCCGCCGTTGACTCTGCACAGACAGTGACCCGAGGCTGGAATCGAACCTGGGTCGCTGGCGCTGTGAGGCAGCAGTGCTAATCCACTGTGCCACCATCGTAATTTCTAATGGCAAACTTGGATGTACTCTCAAGAAAGATAGACATGTTGTGCTTTGGGGGAGCATCGGGGAGACGGAGGGTGATACGATAGCCCCTTCAAAGAATCAGGGCCGAATGGTTCCCTTCAGTGGCACATTACTCAATAACCCCACCCACCCCGCAACAGTTAGCAAGCTGAGAAAACACATTGGCACTGACTCTCTGCTGATTTTAATTGTTAACGATACTCTCTGGCAGCCCGACTCCCCGATCGATTTGTTCCTCTGTCAACACAGGCAGTAACATTGATCAGGCCGGCACTATGTATGTGTATATGTATGTGTGAGTGTGTGTGCGTGTGTGAGTGTGTGAGTGTGTGCGTCTGTGTGAGTGTGTGTATATGCATGTGTGTGTGTGTGTGTATGTATGTGTGAGTGAGTGAGTGAATGTCGCGTGTGTGTGTGTGTTCAGGCATGTGTGTGTGTGTGAGTGTGGGGGTGTGAGTGTGTGTGCATGTGTGTGTGAGTGTGTGTGAGTGTGAGTGTGTGTTGGGGTGTGAGTGTGTGTGTGTGTGTGTGTATGTGTGTGTGTGTAAGTGTGTATGTGTGTGTGAGTGTGTGTGAGTGTGTGTGAGTGTTGGGGTGTGAGTGTGGGTGTGAGTGTGGGTGTGTGTGTGTGAGTGTGTGTGTGTATATGTGTGTGCGTGTGTAAGTGTGTGTGTGAGTGTGTGGGGGCGTTGGTGTGTGTATGTGTGTGAGTGTGTGTGAGTGTGAGTGTTGGGGTGTGAGTGTGTGTGTATATGTGTGTGTGTGTAAGTGTGTGTGTGAGTGTGTGTGAGTGTTGGGATGTGAGTGTGTGTGTGTGTGTGTATATGTGTGTGCGTGTGTAAGTGTGTGTGTGAGTGTGTGTGAGTGTGGGGGTGTGAGGGTGTGTGTGTGTGTGTGTGTGAGTATGCGTGTGTGTGAGTGTGCGTGCGTAAGTGTACGTGTGTGTGGGAGTGTGTATGTGAATGTGTGTGTGTGAGTCTGTGTGTGTGTGTGCTTTGCGTGAGTGTGTGTGTGTGTGCATGTGAGTGGGTGTGTGTAAGTGTGCGTATGAGTGTGTGTGTGTGAGTGAGTGTGTGTACGTGTGAGTGAGTGAGTGTGTGAGTGTGTGTGTGTGAGTATGTGTGTGTAAGTGTGTGTGTGAGAGGGTGTGAGTTTATGTCTGTGTGTGTGAGTGTGAGTGTGTGTGTGAGTGTGTGTGTGTGAGATGGGTCTGTGTGTGTCTGTGTGTCTGTGTGTGAGTGTGTGTGTGAGAGTGTGAGTGTGTGTCTGTGAGTGTGTATCTGTGTGTGTGTGAGTGTGTGTGAGTGTGTGTGAGTATGTGTGAGTGTGTGTGTGTGTGTGCCTGTGTGAGTGTGCGTGTGTGTCTGTGTGTCTGTGTGTGTGAGTGTGTGTGTGAGTGTGTGAGTTTGTGTGTGTGAGTGTGTGAGTATGTGTGTGAGAGAGTGTGTGTGAGTGTGTGTGAATGTGGGGGTGTGAGTGTGCGTGTGCCTGAGTGTGTGTGTGCGTGAGTGTGTGTGAGTGTTTGTGAGTGTGTGTGTGTGAGTATTGGGGTGTGTGTGTGAGTGTGTGCCTGTGCGGGTGAGAGTGTGTGAGAGTGTGTCTGTGTGAGTGTGTGTGTGTGTGTGTGTCTGTGTGTGAGTGTGTGTGTGTGTGTCTGTGTGTGTCTGTGTGTGTGTGAATGTGTGTGTGTGTGTGAGTGTGTGTGAGTGTGTGTTTGAGTGTGTGCGTGAGAGTGTGTGAGTGGTGATCTGGAAAAAGGTGTAACTGGGGTGATCAGTAAGTTTGCGGACGACACAAAATTGGCAGGACTTGCAGATAGTGAGGAGCATTGTCAGAAGCTACAGAAGGATATAGATAGGCTGGAAATGTGGGCAAAGAAATGGCAGATGGAGTTCAATCCTGATAAATGCGAAGTGATGCATTTTGGTAGAAATAATGTAGGGAGGAGCTATATGATAAATGGCAGAACCATAAAGGGTGTAGATACGCAGAGGGCATCTGGAATACTGCGTCCAGTTCTGGTCGCCACACTACCAGAAGGACGTGGAGGCTTTGGAGAGAGTACAGAGGAGGTTTACCAGGATGTTACCTGGTATGGAGGGGCTTAGTTATGAGGAGAGATTGGGTAAACTGGGGTTGTTCTCCCTGGAAAGACGGAGGATGAGGGGAGACTTAATAGAGGTGTATAAAATTATGAAAGGCATAGATAGGGTGAACGGTGGGAAGCTTTTCCCCAGGTCGGTGGTGACGTTCACGAGGGGTCATAGGTTCAAGGTGAAGGGGGGGAGGTTTAACACAGATATCAGAAGGACATATTTTACACAGAGGGTGGTGGGGGCCTGGAATGTGCTGCCAGGCAAGGTGGTGGAGGCAGACACACTGGGAACGTTTAAGACTTATCTAGATAGCCATATGAACGGAGTGGGAATGGAGGGATACAAAAGAATGGTCTAGTTTGGACCAGGGAGCGGCGCAGGCTTGGAGGGCCGAAGGGCCTGTTCCTGTGTTGTATTGTTCTTTGTTTTTTGTGTGTGTGTGAGAGTGTGTGAGTGCGTGTGTGAGGGTGTGTGAGTTTGTGTGTGCGTGAGTGTGTGTGAAAGTGTGTGTCTGTGTGTGTGTGTGAGAGTATGTGTGTGTCTGAGTGTGAGAGTGAGTGTGTGTGTGTGAGTGTGTGTGAGTGTGTGTGAGTGTGGGGGTGTGAGTGTGTGTGCATGTGTGTGTGTGTCTGAGTGTGTGTGTGTGAGCGTGTGTGTGTGAGTGTGTGTCTGTGTGTATGCGAGTGTAAGTGTGTGTATGCGAGTGTAAGTGTGTGTGTGTGTGTCTGTGTGTGAGTGCGTGTGTGAGGGTGTGTGAGTTTGTGTGTGCGTGAGTGTGTGTGAAAGTGTGTGTCTGTGTGTGTGTGTGAGAGTATGTGTGTGTCTGAGTGTGAGAGTGAGTGTGTGTGTGTGAGTGTGTGTGAGTGTGTGTGAGTGTGGGGGTGTGAGTGTGTGTGCATGTGTGTGTGTGTCTGAGTGTGTGTGTGTGAGCGTGTGTGTGTGAGTGTGTGTCTGTGTGTATGCGAGTGTAAGTGTGTGTATGCGAGTGTAAGTGTGTGTGTGTGTGTCTGTGTGTGAGTGCGTGTGTGAGCGTGTGTGAGTTTGTGTCTGTGTGAGTGTGTGTGTGAAAGTGTGTGTGTGTGTGAGAGTGCGTGAGTGTGTGTGTGCGAGTGCGAGTGTGAGTGTGTGTGTGTGAAAGTGTGTGTCTGTGTGTGTGT
>NC_135819.1:22922180-22927180 GCF_964213995.1 Mustelus asterias
GGTAGAAATAATGTAGGGAGGAGCTATATGATAAATGGCAGAACCATAAAGGGTGTAGATACGCAGAGGGCATCTGGAATACTGCGTCCAGTTCTGGTCGCCACACTACCAGAAGGACGTGGAGGCTTTGGAGAGAGTACAGAGGAGGTTTACCAGGATGTTACCTGGTATGGAGGGGCTTAGTTATGAGGAGAGATTGGGTAAACTGGGGTTGTTCTCCCTGGAAAGACGGAGGATGAGGGGAGACTTAATAGAGGTGTATAAAATTATGAAAGGCATAGATAGGGTGAACGGTGGGAAGCTTTTCCCCAGGTCGGTGGTGACGTTCACGAGGGGTCATAGGTTCAAGGTGAAGGGGGGGAGGTTTAACACAGATATCAGAAGGACATATTTTACACAGAGGGTGGTGGGGGCCTGGAATGTGCTGCCAGGCAAGGTGGTGGAGGCAGACACACTGGGAACGTTTAAGACTTATCTAGATAGCCATATGAACGAAGTGGGAATGGAGGGATACAAAAGAATGGTCTAGTTTGGACCAGGGAGCGGCGCAGGCTTGGAGGGCCGAAGGGCCTGTTCCTGTGTTGTATTGTTCTTTGTTTTTTGTGTGTGTGTGAGAGTGTGTGAGTGCGTGTGTGAGGGTGTGTGAGTTTGTGTGTGCGTGAGTGTGTGTGAAAGTGTGTGTCTGTGTGTGTGTGTGAGAGTATGTGTGTGTCTGAGTGTGAGAGTGAGTGTGTGTGTGTGAGTGTGTGTGAGTGTGTGTGAGTGTGGGGGTGTGAGTGTGTGTGCATGTGTGTGTGTGTCTGAGTGTGTGTGTGTGTGAGCGTGTGTGTGTGAGTGTGTGTCTGTGTGTATGCGAGTGTAAGTGTGTGTATGCGAGTGTAAGTGTGTGTGTGTGTGTCTGTGTGTGAGTGCGTGTGTGAGCGTGTGTGAGTTTGTGTCTGTGTGAGTGTGTGTGTGAAAGTGTGTGTGTGTGTGAGAGTGCGTGAGTGTGTGTGTGCGAGTGCGAGTGTGAGTGTGTGTGTGTGAAAGTGTGTGTCTGTGTGTGTGTGTCTGAGTGTGTGAGAGGGTGTGTGTGTGTGTGTGTGAGTGTGTGTGAATGTGGGGGTGTGAGTGTGTGTGTGCGTGAGTGTGTGTGTGCGTGAGTGTGTGTGAGTGTTTGTGAGTGTGTGTGTGTGAGTATTGGGGTGTGTGTGTGAGTGTGTGCCTGTGCGGGTGAGAGTGTGTGAGAGTGTGTCTGTGTGTGAGTGTGTGTGTGAGTGTGTGTGTGTGGTGTGTGTGTGTGTGAAAGTGTGTGTCTGTGAGAGTATGTGTGTGTCTGAGTGTGAGAGTGAGTGTGTGTGTGTGAGTGTGTGTGAGTGTGTGTGAGTGTGGGGGTGTGAGTGTGTGTGCATGTGTGTGTGTGTCTGAGTGTGTGTGTGTGAGCGTGTGTGTGAGGGCATGTCTGTGTGTATGCGAGTGTAAGTGTGTGAGTGTGTGTGTGAGTGTGCGAGAGTGAGAGTGTGTGAGTGTGTGTGTGAGAGAGTGTGAGTACGTGCGTGAGCGTGTGTGAGTTTGTGTGTGTGTGTGTGTGTGTGAAAGTGTGTGTCTGTGTCTGTGCGAGAGTGTGTGTGTGAGTGTGTGTGTGTGTGTGTGTGTGAGTGAGTGTGTGAGCATGTGTGAGTTTGTGTCTGTGTGAGTGTGTGTGTGAAAGTGTGTGTGTGAGAGGGTGTGAGTTTATGTCTGTGTGTGTGAGTGTGAGTGTGTGTGTGAGTGTGTGTGTGTGAGATGGGTCTGTGTGTGTCTGTGTGTCTGTGTGTGAGTGTGTGTGTGAGAGTGTGAGAGTGTGAGTGTGTGTCTGTGAGTGTGTATCTGTGTGTGTGAGTGTGTGTGAGTGTGTGTGAGTATGTGTGAGTGTGTGTGTGCGTGAGTGTGTGTGTGCGTGAGTGTGTGTGAGTGTTTGTGAGTGTGTGTGTGTGAGTATTGGGGTGTGTGTGTGAGTGTGTGCCTGTGCGGGTGAGAGTGTGTGAGAGTGTGTCTGTGTGTGAGTGTGTGTGTGAGTGTGTGTGTGTGGTGTGTGTGGTGTGTGTGTGTGTGAAAGTGTGTGTCTGTGAGAGTATGTGTGTGTCTGAGTGTGAGAGTGAGTGTGTGTGTGTGAGTGTGTGTGAGTGTGTGTGAGTGTGGGGGTGTGAGTGTGTGTGCATGTGTTGTGTGTGTCTGAGTGTGTGTGTGTGAGCGTGTGTGTGAGGGCATGTCTGTGTGTATGCGAGTGTAAGTGTGTGAGTGTGTGTGTGAGTGTGCGAGAGTGAGAGTGTGTGAGTGTGTGTGTGAGAGAGTGTGAGTACGTGCGTGAGCGTGTGTGAGTTTGTGTGAGTTTGTGTGTGAGTGCGTGTGTGAGGGTGTGTGAGTTTGTGTGTGCGTGAGTGTGTGTGAAAGTGTGTGTCTGTGTGTGTGTGTGAGAGTATGTGTGTGTCTGAGTGTGAGAGTGAGTGTGTGTGTGTGAGTGTGTGTGAGTGTGTGTGAGTGTGGGGGTGTGAGTGTGTGTGCATGTGTGTGTGTGTCTGAGTGTGTGTGTGTGTGAGCGTGTGTGTGTGAGTGTGTGTCTGTGTGTATGCGAGTGTAAGTGTGTGTATGCGAGTGTAAGTGTGTGTGTGTGTGTCTGTGTGTGAGTGCGTATGTGAGCGTGTGTGAGTTTGTGTCTGTGTGAGTGTGTGTGTGAAAGTGTGTGTGTGTGTGTGAGAGTGCGTGAGTGTGTGTGTGCGAGTGCGAGTGTGAGTGTGTGTGTGTGAAAGTGTGTGTCTGTGTGTGTGTGTCTGAGTGTGTGAGAGGGTGTGTGTGTGTGTGAGTGTGTGTGAATGTGGGGGTGTGAGTGTGTGTGTGCGTGAGTGTGTGTGTGCGTGAGTGTGTGTGAGTGTTTGTGAGTGTGTGTGTGTGAGTATTGGGGTGTGTGTGTGAGTGTGTGCTTGTGCGGGTGAGAGTGTGTGAGAGTGTGTCTGTGTGTGAGTGTGTGTGTGAGTGTGTGTGTGTGGTGTGTGTGTGTGTGAAAGTGTGTGTCTGTGAGAGTATGTGTGTGTCTGAGTGTGAGAGTGAGTGTGTGTGTGTGAGTGTGTGTGAGTGTGTGTGAGTGTGGGGGTGTGAGTGTGTGTGCATGTGTGTGTGTGTCTGAGTGTGTGTGTGTGAGCGTGTGTGTGAGGGCGTGTCTGTGTGTATGCGAGTGTAAGTGTGTGAGTGTGTGTGTGAGTGTGCGAGAGTGAGAGTGTGTGAGTGTGTGTGTGAGAGAGTGTGAGTACGTGCGTGAGCGTGTGTGAGTTTGTGTGAGTGTGTGTGTGTGTGTGTGAAAGTGTGTGTCTGTGTCTGTGCGAGAGTGTGTGTGTGAGTGTGTGTGTGTGTGTGTGTGTGAGTGAGTGTGTGAGCATGTGTGAGTTTGTGTCTGTGTGAGAGTGTGTGTGAAAGTGTGTGTGTGTGTGTGTGAGAGTGTG
The DNA here is from genome assembly GCF_964213995.1 of Mustelus asterias. Classification (NCBI taxonomy): domain Eukaryota; kingdom Metazoa; phylum Chordata; class Chondrichthyes; order Carcharhiniformes; family Triakidae; genus Mustelus; species Mustelus asterias. The sequence continues at coordinate 22,925,636 of NC_135819.1, forward strand.
TGAGTGAGTGTGTGTGTGTGAGTGTGTGTGAGTGTGGGGGTGTGAGTGTGTGTGCATGTGTGTGTGTGTGAGCGTGTGTGTGTGTCTGTGTGTATGCGAGTGTAAGTGTGTGAGTGTGTGTGTGTGTGTGTGAGTGCGTGTGTGAGCATGTGTGAGTTTGTGTCTGTGTGAGTGTGTGTGTGAAAGTGTGTGTGTGTGTGTGAGAGAGTGTGTGAGTGTGTGTGTGCGAGTGTGAGTGTGTGTGTGTGGGAAAGTGTGTGTCTGTGTGTGTGTGTGTCTGAGTGTGTGAGGGAGTGTGTGTGTGAGAGTGTGAGTGAATGTGGGGGTGTGAGTGTGTGCGTGCGTGAGTGTGTGTGTGCGTGAGTGTGTGTGAGTGTTTGTGAGTGTGTGTGTGTGAGTATTGGGGTGTGTGTGTGAGTGTGTGCCTGTGTGTGTGAGTGTGTGAGAGTGTGTCTGTATGTGAGTGTGTGTGTGTGTGTGTGTCTGTGTGTGTGTGAATGTGTGTGTGTGTGTGTGTGTGTCTGTGAGTGTGTATCTGTGTGTGTGAGTGTGAGAGTGTGTCTGTGTGTGTGTGTGTGCGTGTGTGTGTGAGTGTGTGTGTGTGTGTGTGTGTGTGAGTGTGTGTCTGTGTGTGTGTGAGAGTGTGTGTGTGAGTGTGTGTGTGAGAGGGTGTGAGTTTATGTCTGTGTGTGTGAGTGTGAGTGTGTGTGTGTGTGTGTGTGTGTGAGATGGGTCTGTGTGTGTCTGTATGAGTGTGTGTGTGTCTGTGTGTGAGTGTGTGTGAGAATGTGTGTGTGAGAGTGTGAGTGTGTGTCTGTGAGTGTGTATCTGTGTGTGTGAGTATGTGTGAGTGTGTGTGTATGTGTGTGCCTGTGTGAGTGTGCGTGTGTGTCTGTGTGTCTGTGTGTGTGAGTGTGTGTGTGAGAGTGTGTGAGTTTGTGTGTGTGAGTGTGTGAGTATGTGTGTGTGTGAGTGTGTGTCTGTGTGTGTGTGTGAGTGTGTGTGTGTGTGTGAGTGTGTGTGCGTGAGTGTGTGTGTGAGAGAGAGTGTGTGAGTGTGTGAGTGTATGTGTGTGAGTGTGTGTGTGTCTGTGAGTGTGTGAATGTGTGTGTGAGAGTGTGTGAGTTTGTGTCTGTGTGTGTGTGAGTGTGAGTGTGAGAGTGTGTGTGTGTGTGTGAGAGAGAGTGTGTGAGTATGTGTGTGTGAGTGTGTGTGTGTATCAGAGTGCGAGTGTGTATGTGTGTGTGTGAGTGTGTTTGAGTGTGAGTGTGTGAGTGTGTGTCTGTGTGTGTGAGTGTGTGAGTGCGTGAGGGTGTGAGTGTGTGTGAGTGTGAGGGTGTGTGCGTATGAGTGTGTGTGTGTGTGAGTGTGTGTGTGAGAGAGTGTGTGTGAGTGTGTGTGTGATTGTGCGTGTCTGTGTGAGTGTGTGAGTGTGTGAATGTGAGTGTGTGAGCGTGTGTGTGTGATTGTGTGAGTGTGAGTGTGTCTGTGTGTGAGTGTGTGTGTGAGAGTGTGTGAATATGTGTGTGTGTGTGTGTGAGAGTG
>NC_135819.1:22949680-22954680 GCF_964213995.1 Mustelus asterias
TGTGTGTGTGTGAGAGAGTGTGTGTGAGTGTGTGTGTGTGATTGTGCGTGTCTGTGTGAGTGTGTGAGTGTGTGAACGTGAGTGTGTGAGCGTGTGTGTGTGAGTGTGTGTCTGTGAGTGTGTATCTGTGTGTGTGAGTATGTGTGAATGTGAGTGTGTGAGCGTGTGTGTGAGTGTGTGAGTGTGAGTGTGTCTGTGTGTGAGTGTGACTGTGTGTGTGAGAGTGTGTGAATATGTGTGTGTGTGTGAGAGTGTGTGTGAGAGTGAGTGTGTAAATATGTGAGTGTGCGTGTGTGAATACGTGTGTGTGTGTGTGTGTGTGTGTGAGAGTGTGGGTGAGAGTGAGTGTGTGAATATGTGAGTGTGCGTGTGTGTGAGTGTGGGAGTTTGTGTGAGTGTGAGTGTGTGTGTGTGTGTGAAAGTGTGTGTCTGTGTGCGTCTGAGTGTGTGAGTGAGTGTGTGTGTGAGTGTGTGTGTGTGGGGGTGTGTGTGTGTGCATGTGTGTGTGTGTGAGCGTGTGTGTGTGAGTGTGTGAGTTTGTGTCTGTGTGAGTGTGTGTGTGAAAGTGTGTGTGTGTGTGAGAGTGTGTGAGTGTGTGTGTGCGAGTGTGAGTGTGTGTGAAAGTGTGTGTCTGTGTGTGTGTGTGAGTGTGTGAGGGAGTGTGTGTGTGAGTGTGTGTGAATGTGGGGGTGTGAGTGTGTGTGTGCGTGAGTGTGTGTGTGCGTGAGTGTGTGTGAGTGTTTGTGAGTGTGTGTGTGTGAGTATTAGGGTGTGTGTGAGAGTGTGCCTGTGTGTGTGAGAGTGTGTCTGTATGTGAGTGTGTGTGTGTGTGAATGTGTGTGTGTCTGTGTGTGTGTGAATGTGTGTGAGTGTGTGAGTTAGTGTGATTGTGTTTGTGTGTGTGTGAGTGTGTGTGTGTGAGTGTGTGAGTGTGTGTCTGTGAGTGTGTATCTGTGTGTGTGAGTGTGTGTGTGTGTGAGTGTGAGAGTGTGTCTGTGTGTGTGAGTGTGCGTGTGTGTGTTTGTGTGTGTGTGTGAGTGTGTGTCTGTGTGTGTGTGAGAGTGTGTGTGTGAGTGTGTGTGTGCGAGGGTGTCAGTTTATGTCTGTGTGTGTGAGTGTGTGTGTGTGTGTGTGAGATGGGTCGGTGTGTGTCTGTGAGTGTGTGTCTGTGTGTGAGTGTGTGTGTGAGAGTGTGTGTGAGAGAGGGTGAGAGTGTGAGTATGTGTGTGTGAGTGTGTGTGTGTATCAGAGTGCGAATGTGTATGTGTTTGTGAGTGTGTGTGAGTGTGTGTGTGTGCCTGTGTGTGTGTGTGTGAGTGTGTGAGTGCGTGAGGGTGTGAGTGTGTGTGAGTGTGAGGGTGTGTGCGTATGAGTGTGTGTGTGTGAGAGAGTGTGTGTGTGTGTGTGATTGTGCGTGTCTGTGTGTGTGTGAGTGTGTGAATGTGAGTGTGTGAGCGTGTGTGTGAGTGTGTGAGTGTGAGTGTGTCTGTGTGTGAGTGTGACTGTGTGTGTGAGAGTGTGTGAATATGTGTGTGTGTGTGTCTGTGTGTGAGAGAGAGTGTGTGTGAGAGTGAGTGTGTAAATATGTGAGTGTGCGTGTGTGAATACGTGTGTGTGTCTGTGTGTGTGTGTGTGAGAGTGTGGGTGAGAGTGAGTGTGTGAATATGTGAGTGTGCGTGTGTGTGAGTGTGGGAGTTTGTGTGAGTGTGAGTGTGTGTGTGTGTGTGAAAGTGTGTGTCTGAGTGTGTCAGTGAGTGTGTGTGTGTGAGTGTGTGTGAGTGTGGGGTTGTGTGTGTGTGCATATGTGTGTGTGTGAGCGTGTGTGTGTGAGTGTGTGAGTTTGTGTCTGTGTGAGTGTGTGTGTGAAAGTGTGTGTGTGTGTGAGAGTGTGTGAGTGTGTGTGTGCGAGTGTGAGTGTGTGTGAAAGTGTGTGTCTGTGTGTGTGTGTGTGAGTGTGTGAGGGAGTGTGTGTGTGTGAGTGCGTGTGAATGTGGGGGTGTGAGTGTGTGTGTGCGTGAGTGTGTGTGTGCGTGAGTGTGTGTGAGTGTTTGTGAGTGTGTGTGTGTGAGTATTGGGGTGCGTGTGAGAGTGTGTGCCTGTGTGTGTGAGAGAGTGTCTGTATGTGAGTGTGTGTGTGTGTGTGAATGTGTGTGTGTCTGTGTGTGTGTGAATGTGTGTGAGTGTGTGAGTTAGTGTGATTGTGTTTGTGTGCATGTGAGTGTGTGTGTGTGTGAGTGTGTGAGTGTGTGTCTGTGAGTGTGTATCTGTTTGTGTGAGTGTGTGTGAGTGTGAGAGTGTGTCTGTGTGTGTGAGTGTGCGTGTGTGTGTTTGTGTGTGTGTGTGTGAGTGTGTGTCTGTGTGTGTGAGAGTGTGTGTGTGAGAGGGTGTGAGTTTATGTCTGTGTGTGTGAGTGTGAGTGTGTGTGTGAGTGTGTGTGTGAGAGATGGGTCTGTGTGTGTCTGTGTGAGTGTGTGTGTGTCCGTGTGTGAGTGTGTGTGAGAGTGTGTGTGTGAGAGTGTGACAGTGTGTGTGAGAGTGTGAGTGTGTGTCTGTGAGTGTTTATCTGTGTGTGTGAGTATGTGTGAGTGTGTGTGTGTGTGCCTGTGTGTGTGTGTGTGTGTGTGAGAGTGTGTGAGTTTGTGTGTGTGTGAGTGTGTGACTGTGTGTGTGTGTGCGTGTGCGTGTGAGTGTGTGCCTGTGTGAGTGTGCGTGTGTGTCTGTGTGTCTGTGTGTGTGTGAGAGTGTGTGCCTGTGTGTGTGAGAGAGTGTCTGTATGTGAGTGTGTGTGTGTGTGTGAATGTGTGTGTGTCTGTGTGTGTGTGAATGTGTGTGAGTGTGTGAGTTAGTGTGATTGTGTTTGTGTGCATGTGAGTGTGTGTGTGTGTGAGTGTGTGTCTGTGAGTGTGTATCTGTTTGTGTGAGTGTGTGTGAGTGTGAGAGTGTGTCTGTGTGTGTGAGTGTGCGTGTGTGTGTTTGTGTGTGTGTGTGTGAGTGTGTGTCTGTGTGTGTGAGAGTGTGTGTGTGAGAGGGTGTGAGTTTATGTCTGTGTGTGTGAGTGTGTGTGTGAGTGTGTGTGTGAGAGATGGGTCTGTGTGTGTCTGTGTGAGTGTGTGTGTGTCCGTGTGTGAGTGTGTGTGAGAGTGTGTGTGTGAGTGTGACAGTGTGTGTGTGAGAGTGTGAGTGTGTGTCTGTGAGTGTTTATCTGTGTGTGTGAGTATGTGTGAGTGTGTGTGTGTGTGCCTGTGTGTGTGTGTGTGTGTGTGAGAGTGTGTGAGTTTGTGTGTGTGTGAGTGTGTGACTGTGTGTGTGTGTGCGTGTGCGTGTGAGTGTGTGCCTGTGTGAGTGTGCGTGTGTGTCTGTGTGTGTGTGAGAGTGTGTGAGTTTGTGTGTGTGAGTGTGTGAGTATGTGTGTGTGTGAGTGTGTGACTGTGTGTGTGTGTGTGTGTGAGTGTGTGTGTGAGTGTGTGTGAGTGTGTGTGCGTGGGTGTGTGTGTGTGAGAGAGTGTGTGAGTGTGTGAGTGTATGTGTGTGAGTGTGTGTGTGTCTGTGAGTGTGTGAATGTGTGTGTGAGAGTGTGTGAGTTTGTGTCTGTGAGTGTGAGAGTGTGTGTGTGTGTGAGAGAGAGAGTGTGTGAGTATGTGTGTGTGAGTGTGTGTGTGTATCAGAGTGCGAGTGTGTATGTGTGTGTGTGAGTGTGTTTGAGTGTGTGTGTGAGTGTGAGAGGGTGTGAGTGTGTGTGAGTGTGAGGGTGTGTGCGTATGAGTGTGTGTGTGTGTGTGTGTGAGTGTGTGTGTGTGAGAGAGTGTGTGTGAGTGTGTGTGTGTGATTGTGCGTGTCTGTGTGAGTGTGTGAGTGTGTGAATGTGACTGTGAGCGTGTGTGTGTCATTGTGTGAGTGTGTCTGTGTGTGAATGTGAGAGTGTGTGTGTATCAGAGTGCGAGTGTGTATGTGTGAGTGTGTTTGAGTGTGAGTGTGTGTCTGTGTGTGTGTGTGAGTGTGTGAGTGCGTGAGGGTGTGTGTGAGTGTGAGGGTGTGTGCGTATGAGTGTGTGTGTGTGTGTGTGTGTGTGAGTGTGTGTGTGAGAGAGTGTGTGTGTGTGTGATTGTGCGTGGCTGTGTGAGTGTGTGAGTGTGTGTCTGTGTGTGTGTGTGAGTGTGTGAGGGAGTGTGTGTGTGTGAGTGTGTGTGAATGTGGGGGTGTGAGTGTGTGTGTGCATGAGTGTGTGTGTGCGTGAGTGTGTTTGAGTGTTTGTGAGTGTGTGTGTGTGAGTATTGGGGTGTGTGTGTGAGTGTGTGCCTGTGTGTGTGAGTGTGTGAGAGTGTGTCTGTATGTGAGTGTGTGTGTGTGTGTCTGTGTGTGTGTGAATGTGTGTGTGTGTGTGTGTCTGTTAGTGTGTATCTGTGTGTGTGAGTGTGAGAGTGTGTCTGTGTGTGTGTGTGAGTGTGCGGTGTGTGTGAGTGTGTGTGTGTGTGAGTGTGTGTCTGTGTGTGTGTGAGAGTGTGTGTGTGAGTGTGCGTGTGAGAGGGTGTGAGTTTATGTCTGTGTGTGAGTGTGTGTGTGTGTGTGTCTGTGAGATGGGTCTGTGTGTGTCTGTATGAGTGTGTGTGTGTCTGTGTGTGAGTGTGTGTGAGAATGGGTGTGTGAGAGTGTGAGTGTGTGTCTGTGAGTGTGTATCTGTGTGTGTGAGTATGTGTGAGTGTGTGTGTATGTGTGTGCCTGTGTGAGTGTGCGTGTGAGTGTGTGCCTGTGTGAGTGTGCGTGTGTGTCTGTGTGTGTGAGTGTGTGTGTGAGAGTGTGTGAGTTTGTGTGTGTGAGTGTGTGAGTATGTGTGTGTGTGAGTGTGTGTGTGTGAGTGTGTGTGTGAGTGTGTGTGAGTGTGTGAGTGTATGTGTGTGAGTGTGTGTGTGTCTGTGAGTGTGTGAATGTGTGTGTGAGAGTGTGTGAGTTTGTGTCTGTGTGTGTGTGAGGGTGAGGGTGAGTGTGAGAGTGTGTGTGAGAGA
>NC_135819.1:22959680-22962180 GCF_964213995.1 Mustelus asterias
AGAGAGAGTGTGTAAATATGTGAGTGTGCGTGTGTGAATACATGTGTGTGTGTGTGTGAGAGTGTGGGTGAGAGTGAGTGTGTGAATATGTGAGTGTGCGTGTGTGTGAGTGTGGGAGTTTGTGTGAGTGTGTGTGTGTGTGTGAAAGTGTGTGTCTGTGTGCGTCTGAGTGTGTGAGTGAGTGTGTGTGTGAGTGTGTGTGAGTGTGGGGGGGTGTGTGTGTGCAAGTGTGTGTGTGTGAGCGTGTGTGTGTGAGTGTGTGAGTTTGTGTCTGTGTGAGTGTGTGTGTGAAAGTGTGTGAGAGTGTGTGAGTGTGTGTGTGCGAGTGTGAGTGTGTGTGAAAGTGTGTGTCTGTGTGTGTGTGTGACTGTGTGAGGGAGTGTGTGTGTGTGAGTGTGTGTGAATGTGGGGGTGTGAGTGTGTGTGTGCGTGAGTGTGTGTGTGCGTGAGTGTGTGTGAGTGTTTGTGAGTGTGTGTGTGTGAGTATTGGGGTGTGTGTGAGAGTGTGTGCCTGTGTGTGTGAGAGTGTGTCTGTATGTGAGTGTGTGTGTGTGTGAATGTGTGTGTGTCTGTGTGTGTGTGAATGTGTGTGAGTGTGTGAGTTAGTGTGATTGTGTTTGTGTGTGTGTGAGTGTGTGTGTGTGTGTGAGTGTGTGAGTGTGTGTCTGTGAGTGTGTATCTGTGTGTGTGAGTGTGTGTGTGTGAGTGTGAGAGTGTGTCTGTGTGTGTGAGTGTGCGTGTGTGTGTTTGTGTGTGTGTGTGTGTGTGTGTGAGTGTGTGTCTGTGTGTGTGTGAGAGTGTGTGTGTGAGTGTGTGTGTGCGAGGGTGTCAGTTTATGTCTGTGTGTGTGAGTGTGAGTGTGTGTGTGTGTGTGTGTGAGATGGGTCTGTGTGTGTCTGTGTGAGTGTGTGTCTGTGTGTGAGTGTGTGTGTGAGAGTGTGTGTGTGAGAGGGTGAGAGTGTGAGTATGTGTGTGTGAGTGTGTGTGTGTATCAGAGTGCGAATGTGTATGTGTTTGTGAGTGTGTGTGAGTGTGTGTGTGTGCCAATGTGTGTGTGTGTGAGTGTGTGAGTGCGTGAGGGTGTGAGTGTGTGTGAGTGTGAGGGTGTGTGCGTATGAGTGTGTGTGTGTGAGAGAGTGTGTGTGTGTGTGTGTGATTGTGCGTGTCTGTGTGAGTGTGTGAGTGTGTGAATGTGAGTGTGTGAGCGTGTGTGTGAGTGTGTGAGTGTGAGTGTGTCTGTGTGTGAGTGTGACTGTGTGTGTGAGAGTGTGTGAATATGTGTGTGTGTGTGTGTGAGAGAGTGTGTGTGAGAGTGAGTGTGTAAATATGTGAGTGTGCGTGTGTGAATACGTGTGTGTGTCTGTGTGTGTGTGTGTGAGAGTGTGGGTGAGAGTGAGTGTGTGAATATGTGAGTGTGCGTGTGTGTGAGTGTGGGAGTTTGTGTGAGTGTGAGTGTGTGTGTGTGTGTGTGTGTGAAAGTGTGTGTCTGAGTGTGTCAGTGAGTGTGTGTGTGTGAGTGTGTGTGAGTGTGGGGGTGTGTGTGTGTGCATATGTGTGTGTGTGAGCGTGTGTGTGTGAGTGTGTGAGTTTGTGTCTGTGTGAGTGTGTGTGTGAAAGTGTGTGTGTGTGTGAGAGTGTGTGAGTGTGTGTGTTCGAGTGTGAGTGTGTGTGAAAGTGTGTGTCTGTGTGTGTGTGTGTGAGTGTGTGAGGGAGTGTGTGTGTGTGAGTGCGTGTGAATGTGGGGGTGTGAGTGTGTGTGTGCGTGAGTGTGTGTGTGCGTGAGTGTGTGTGAGTGTTTGTGAGTGTGTGTGTGTGAGTATTGGGGTGCGTGTGAGAGTGTGTGTCTGTGTGTGTGAGAGAGTGTCCGTATGTGAGTGTGTGTGTGAATGTGTGTGTGTCTGTGTGTGTGTGAATGTGTGTGAGTGTGTGAGTTAGTGTGATTGTGTTTGTGTGCATGTGAGTGTGTGTGTGTGTGAGTGTGTGAGTGTGTGTCTGTGAGTGTGTATCTGTGTGTGTGAGTGTGTGTGTGTGTGAGTGTGAGAGTGTGTCTGTGTGTGTGAGTGTGCGTGTGTGTGTTTGTGAGTGTGTGTGTGAGTGTGTGTCTGTGTGTGTGAGAGTGTGTGTGTGAGAGGGTGTGAGTTTATGTCTGTGTGTGTGAGTGTGAGTGTGTGTGTGAGTGTGTGTGTGTGAGATGGGTCTGTGTGTGTCTGTGTGAGTGTGTGTGTGTCCGTGTGTGAGTGTGTGTGAGAGTGTGTGTGTGAGAGTGTGACAGTGTGTGTGTGAGAGTGTGAGTGTGTGTCTGTGAGTGTTTATCTGTGTGTGTGAGTATGTGTGAGTGTGTGTGTGTGTGCCTGTGTGTGTGTGTGAGAGTGTGTGAGTTTGTGTGTGTGTGAGTGTGTGACTGTGTGTGTGAGTGTGTGTGTGTGTGCCTGTGTGTGTGTGTGTGTGTGAGAGTGTGTGAGTTTGAGTGTGTGTCTGTGTGTGTGTGAGAGTGTGTGAG
>NC_135819.1:22987180-22989680 GCF_964213995.1 Mustelus asterias
GTGGAGTTTTTTCAAGGAGCAGCTACTGCGAGTCTGTGATAGGTATGTCCCTGTCAGGCAAGGAGGAATTGGTAGGGCTAGGGAACCGTGGTGCACCAAAAAAGTTTCTTTGTTGGTTAAAAAGAAAAAGGAGGCTTATGTTCGGATGAGACGTGAGCACTCGGGTAGTGCACTAGAAAGCTTTAGATTGGCTAAGAGGGAGTTGAAGAGCGAGCTTAGAAGGGCTAAAAGGGGACATGAGAAGACTTTGGCGGATAGGGTTAAAGAGAATCCTAAGGCGTTCTATAGGTATGTCAAGAACAGAAGGTTGGTTAGGGCAAGTTTAGGGCCAGTTATAGATGGCAGAGGGAAGTTATGTGTGGAACCGGAGGAGATTGGTGAAGCATTGAACCAATATTTCTCTTCGGTGTTCACGCAAGGGGACATGAATATAGCTGAGGAGGACACTGGGTTGCAAGGGAGTAGAATAGACAGTATTACAGTTGATAAGGAGGATGTGCAGGATATTCTGGAGGGTCTGAAAATAGATAAATCCCCTGGTCCGGATGGGATTTATCCAAGGATTCTCTGGGAGGCAAGAGAAGTGATTGCAGAGCCTCTGGCTCTGATCTTCAGGTCGTCGTTGGCCTCTGGTATAGTACCAGAAGATTGGAGGTTAGCGAATGTTGTCCCATTGTTTAAGAAGGGGAACAGAGACTTCCCCGGGAATTATAGACCGGTGAGTCTCACTTCTGTTGTCGGCAAGATGTTGGAAAAAATTATAAGGGATAGGATTTATAGTTATTTGGAGAGTAATGAATTGATAGGTGATAGTCAGCATGGTTTTGTGGCAGGTAGGTCGTGCCTTACTAACCTTATTGAGTTTTTTGAGAAAGTGACCAAGGAGGTGGATGGGGGCAAGGCAGTGGACGTGGTATATATGGATTTTAGTAAGGCGTTTGATAAGGTTCACCATGGTAGGCTTCTGCAGAAAATGCAGATGTATGGGATTGGGGGTGATCTAGGAAATTGGATCAGGAATTGGCTAGCGGATAGGAAACAGAGGGTGGTGGTTGATAGTAAATATTCATCATGGAGTGCGGTTACAAGTGGTGTACCTCAGGGATCTGTTTTGGGGCCACTGCTGTTTGTAATATTTATTAATGATCTGGATGAGGGTATAGTTGGGTGGATTAGCAAATTTGCTGATGACACCAAAGTCGGTGGTGTGGTAGACAGTGAGGAAGGGTGTCGTAGTTTGCAGGAAGACTTAGACAGGTTGCAAAGTTGGGCCGAGAGGTGGCGGATGGAGTTTAATGCGGAGAAGTGTGAGGTAATTCACTTTGGTAGGAATAACAGATGTGTTGAGTATAGGGCTAACGGGAGGACTTTGAATAGTGTGGAGGAGCAGAGGGATCTAGGTGTATGTGTGCATAGATCCCTGAAAGTTGGGAATCAAGTAGATAAGGTTGTTAAGAAGGCATATGGTGTCTTGGCGTTTATTGGTAGGGGGATTGAATTTAGGAGTCATAGCGTTATGTTGCAACTGTACACAACTCTGGTGCGGCCGCACTTGGAGTACTGTGTGCAGTTCTGGTCCCCACATTACAGGAAGGATGTGGAGGCTTTGGAGAGGGTGCAGAGGAGGTTTACCAGGATGTTGCCTGGTATGGAGGGGAGATCCTATGAGGAGAGGCTGAGGGATTTGGGATTGTTTTCGCTGGAAAGGCGGCGGCTAAGAGGGGATCTTATTGAAACATATAAGATGATTAGAGGTTTAGATAGGGTGGATAGTGATAGCCTTTTTCCTCTGATGGAGAAATCCAGCACGAGGGGGCATGGCTTTAAATTGAGGGGGGGTAGTTATAGAACCGATGTCAGGGGTAGGTTCTTTACCCAGAGGGTGGTGAGGGATTGGAATGCCCTGCCAGCATCAGTAGTAAATGCGCCTAGTTTGGGGGCGTTTAAGAGATCCGTAGATAGGTTCATGGACGAAAAGAAATTGGTTTAGGTTGGAGGGTCACAGTTTTTTTTTTAACTGGTCGGTGCAACATCGTTGGCCGAAGGGCCTGTTCTGCGCTGTAATGTTCTATGTTCTATGTTCTATGAAAGTGTGTGTCTGTGCGTGTGAGTGTGTGTGAGTGTGTGAGGGAGTGTGTGTGTGTGAGTGTGAGTGAATGTGGGGGTGTGAGTGTGTGTGTGCGTGAGTGTGTGTGTGCGTGAGTGTGTGTGAGTGTTTGTGAGTGTGTGTGTGTGCGTATTGGGGTGTGTGTGAGAGTGTGTGCCTGTGTGTGTGAGAGTGTGTCTGTATGTGAGTGTGTGTGTGTGTGAATGTGTGTGTGTCTGTGTGTGTGTGTGAATGTGTGTGAGTATGTGAGTTAGTGTGATTGTGTTTGTGTGTGTGTGAGTGTGTGTGTGTGAGTGTGTGAGTGTGTGTCTGTGATTGTGTATCTGTGTGTGTGAGTGTGTGTGTGTGTGAGTGTGAGAGTGTGTCTGTGCGTGTGTGTGTTTGTGTGTGTGT
>NC_135819.1:22994680-22997180 GCF_964213995.1 Mustelus asterias
GTGAGTATGTGTGTGAGTGTGTGTGTGTATGAGAGTGTGTATGTGTGAGTGTGTGTGAGTGTGAGTGTGTGAGTGTGTGTCTGTGTGTGTGTGAGTGCGTGAGGGTGTGAGTGTGTGTGAGTGTGAGGATGTGTGCATGTGAGTGTGTGAGTGTGTGTGTGTGTGAGAGAGAGTGTGTGTGAGTGTGTGTGTGTGTGAGTGTGTGTGTGTGATTGTGTGTGTGTGAGTGTGGGAATGTGAGTGTGTGAGCGTGTGTGAGTGTGTGAGTGTGAGTGTGTCTGTGTGTGAGTGTGTGTGAGAGTGAGTGTGTGAATATGTGAGTGTGATTCTGTGAATATGTGTGTGTGTGTGAGAGTGAGTGTGTGAATATGTGAGTGTGCGTGTGTGTGCGTGTGTGAATATGTGTGTGTGTGTGTGAGAGAGTGTGGGTGAGAGTGAGTGTGTGAATATGTGAGTGTGCGTGTGTGTGAGTGTGTCTGTGTGTGTGTGTGAGAGTGTGTATGGGTGAGTGTGTCTGTGTGTGTGTGACTGTGTGAATGTGTGTGAGTGTGAGAGAGTGTGTGTGAGTGTGTGAATATGTGAGTGTGTGTGTGAGAGTGAGTGTGTGTGTGATTGTGTGTGTGTGTGTGTATGTCTGTGTGTGTGAGTGTGTGAGAGAGTGTGTGAGTGTGTGAGTGTGAGTGTGTGTGTGAAAGTGTGTGTCTATGTGTGTGTGTGTCTGAGTGTGTGTGAGTGTGTGTGTGTGAGTGTGTGTGAATGTGGGGGTGTGAGTGGTTGTGTGCGTGAGTGTGTGTGTGTGAGTGTGTGTGAGTGTTTGTGAGTGTGTGTGTGTGAGTATTGGGGTGTGTGTGTGAGTGTGTGCCTGTGTGTGTGAGAGTGTGTGAGTGTGTGTCTGTGTGTGAGTGTGTGTGTGTGTGTGTCTGTGTGTGTGTGATTGTGTGTGTGTGTGAGTGTGTGTGTGTGAGTGTGTGTCTGTGAGTGTGTATCTGTGAGTGTGTGTGTGAGTGTGTGTGTGTGAGTGGGCTTGTGTGTCTGTGTGTGTGTGAATGTGTGTGTGAGTGTGTGAGAGTGTGTGAGTGTGTGTCTGTGTGTGTGTGAGAGTGTGTGTGTGTGAGCGTGTGAGTATGTGTGTGTGTCTGTGTGTGTGTATGTGTGTGTGTGCGCACGTATGTGTGTGAGTGTGTGTGTGTGAGTGTGTCTGTGTGAGAGTGTGTGCATGTGTGAGTGTGTGGCTGTGTGTGTGTGAGAGAGTGTGAGAGTGTGTGAGTGTGTGACTGTGTGTGTGAGTGTGTGTGAGAGAGTGTGAGTGTGTGTGAGTGTGTGAGTGTGTGTCTGTGTGTGTGAGTGTGTGTGTGAGAGTGTGTGTGAGTGTGAGTGTGTGCCTGTGTGTGTGTGAGAGTGTGTGAGTGTGTGTGTCTGTGTGAGTGTGTGTCCGTGTGTGTGTCTGTGTGTGTGTGTGTGTGTGTGTCTGTGTGTGTGTGTGTGTGTGTGTGTGAGTGTGTGTGAGTGTGTGTGTGTGTGAGTGTGTGTTTGAGTGTGTGCATGAGAGTGTGTGAGTGAGAGTATGGGAGTGTGTGAGTGTGTGTGTGAGTGCGCGTGTGAGGGTTTGTGAGTTTGTGTGTGTGTGAGTGTGTGTGTGTGTGTGAAAGTGTGTCTGTGTGAGAGTATGTGTGTGTCTGAGTGTGAGAGTGAGTGTGTGTGTGTGAGTGTGTGTGAGTGTGGGGGTGTGAGTGTGTGTGCATGTGTGTGTGTCTGAGTGTGTGTGTGTGTGAGCGTGTGTGTGTGTGTGAGTGTGTGTCTGTGTGCATGCGAGTGTAAGGTTGAGTGTGTGAGTGAGAGTGTGTGAGTGTGAGTGTGTGTGTGTGAGAGTGTGTGTGTGAGAGAGTGTGTGAGTATGTGTGTGAGTGTGTGTGTGTATGAGAGTGCGAGGGTGTATGTGTGAGTGTGTGTGAGTGTGAGTGTGTGAGTGTGTGTCTGTGTGTGTGTGAGTGTGTGAGTGCGTGAGGTTGTGAGTGTGTGTGAGTGTGAGGGTGTGTGCGTCTGAGTATGTGTGAGTGTGTGTGTGTGAGAGAGTGTGTGTGAGTGTGTGTGTGTGTGTGTGTGATTGTGTGTGTGTGAGTGTGAGAATGTGAGTGTGTGAGCGCGTGTGTGTGTGTGTGTGAGTGTGAGTGAGTGTGTGTGAGAGTGAGTGTGTGAATATGTGAGTGTGAGTGTGTGAATATGTGTGTGTGTGTGAGAGTGAGTGTGTGAATATGTGAGTGTGCGTGTGTGTGCGTGTGTGAATATGTGTGTGTGTGTGAGAGAGTGTGGGTGAGAGTGAGTGTGTGAATATGTGAGTGTGCGTGTGTGTGAGTGTGTCTGTGTGTGTGTGAGAGAGTGTGTATGGGTGAGTGTGTCTGTGTGTGTGTGACTGTGTGAATGTGTGTGAGTTTGTGAGAGAGTGTGTGTGAGTGTGTGAATATGTGAGTGTGTGTGTGAGAGTGTGTGAGTGTGTGTGATT